>NC_065537.1:70039760-70339760 GCF_932294415.1 Quercus robur
CTAAAGTCATTTTCTGTTAATTTCTAGAACTCAAAAATACTCCTACTAAAGTTCTTATATACCAATTACCAAAAGTTCCCTTAATTAGTGTCTATTTGGCTTTGTGCTAAGAACTAAGAGAAGGGGTAAAAAAAAAATCAATGTGGTAATTAATTTTATCAAAAGAGCATTGTGGGAGCCAGACAGCCAGATGGTACCATTAAAACTGTATATATTGGGCCTATGGCCCAATCCGAGGATATTTACTAGTCTGAGGATGACTAAGTAATGTTATTATGGGAATGGTAAAAGAGGAAGAGATAAAGATTGTACATGAGAGTTCAAAAGGTGTCCGAGGAGAACATTCACATCAGAACTGGGGATCCGAGGTTAATAAGAATGTCCTATTGTCTCGAAAGTCCTTCCTGCATTACAGTTAGAAGTCAGACATTGGATAGACAAGGAGAAGAAGAAGGTAACAAATATCTTCAAAAGCTGTTACCTCCGCGTTAAATGCATCCCAACTAACTCCCTGATTGCATTAATGTGGAGGTAATACCTAAACAGTGGTGAAGCAATTTTACAGCTACTAGTTGAAGATTCTGGGAGATATTGGATGGAACAGGAAGGAGTTCCTGGAATCTAATATACACGTGTATGGTAGGGATGATACCAAAAATTATAATATATAGCATGAAAAGGGCGCCAGAAAGAGAGGCATGAAACAATCTGGAAAACCATTGTAATCTTGATCATCAACTGAATATTATAACAGAGCTCTTCGGATTGTTTCGAGGACAAAATTTTCTTACCTTATTTGTGTTTGATTCTCTTAAATAGGCAACTGCTACTATCTTTCTTACGTACTAGAAGTAGTTCATTCACCCACGTTCTATAAATTCATTGTTTAGGCTTATTAGGCTAAAACCCAATCCTATATTGGGTCAAATCTTACAAGCATTAAGGCCCTCCAAAAAGCCTTTAGCAAAAGCTAAATTTTAAAATTTTTTTCTATAAGCTCATTTGTGGGTTTTTTAGTTTAAATAAAGGTTAGAAATACTATTACTAGTTACGCTACCCACAGCCTGAATTTATACCCCTAATACCCCAAACATTTTGTATTAGGGTTGGTACCAAGTACCAACTCACCTAAGAAGTGTGATGGTGCTCATTTATATTGTCGTACTTTTAGAAAAACCATCCTCCGTCTTAAAATAAATAAATAAATTCTGTCTCCACATTTAATTGGGTCTATTGGTGATGAAGGTTATAAATTATGATGTTATATTTTATAAATTATATAATAAAGTTTCTACGTATTTTCCCATAATTTACATGCTCCAAGTTTGAATAAAATTGATATCATCATTTTATTACTTGCATGGATTGGTTGCTTGAGCTGTGCTCTTAAGGATTTATAACTGTGGCCTAAAATGGGCATAGATCATAATATTGCATGCAAGTTATCAACGTACTAAAAAAACCCCCACTGTATTTTGTTTTCCTGGTCTTTTTTCTTTGCGTTAAATTGCTTGCTTGAAAGCCTAGGAATATTAGAAGTTTATGATATTTGACAAAATTTTGAGATGCAATGCAAGCTTTGAGAAGAAAATTGTCACTTTGCCAAAAGTTTTATAGATCAAATGGTTGACATCTTTTAGCGTTTTCAAAACATCCAGAGTTCAAATTCATCATTCTCATTGTAATTATTAAATTATCAAAAAAACAATTCCCACTTTGATTAGAAGTTCTAATTTCTGAAAAAAAAAAACAATTCGAATCAGAATAGATGAAGAAGAACCAAAGCCTAATAATTCGGATTCATAAAGTACAAAATCTAGATTGATTTTTTGTCTCTTTGGCCTCTTTTTTACGCTCTATACTTGGATGATGATGTGGATTGGAAAGTTTTTGTTTTTGCTTTGAAAATTTTAGTGAAAATGTGCAACTTTACTGGCCAAAAAGTAAGGAATTATGTTTCTTCTCATTTTTATAGGATCAGGCTTGATCAACATGTGAATACCATATCAATTTTGACTCTCTTCTCTTGGTGTTGTCTTTTACTTCTAATTATGCATTTAATTTCTATGGCAAATTGTGTTTCAGTCTTTCCACCTTAACCTTACATACATACATGACTAAGATAGTTGTTGTTGGGTATCAATTGGTAATCAATCTTACCAACTCCTTAATTTATAATCTTAGTTCCTCTTAATTACTTAATTAGGAATCCCAATCTAGTATTGAGTTCGACAATGCGGTACATTATTTAACACTATTTTTTTTCCTTTAAATAGCTCATGGATTCTAGTAATAAGCCTCCGTTTTTTTTTTATAAGATTTGGGCCTTTTACAATGGGGATAGGCCTTTTTTTCTAATGGGTAAATTTTTTTTTTTTTTTTTTGGTGGGGCCTTAGGCCTAGGCCTAAGTTGCCTAAGCCTAGGGCCAGCCCTTATTGCACTAGGGATGGCCATGGGTAGGATATGGATCGGGTATACCCATACCCTACCCGAAAAATTTGCCCATAGATACCCGAATATCAATGCCCATTAGTATCTATACCCGGATATATTATCTATGGATATCCATACCCTACTCGAAACCCATTTAATTTTTTTTTTTAATCCAAAACATTTTAACTTAAAAACTAACCAATAGCTTTATTGCCCCTCCACGTGTATTTTTTCCTACTCTTTAGTTTGTTACTGTTTCTATTAATCTTACCTCCTGTTGAATTTGTCCGGTGATAGTAGTGCCTCAGGATCTCCACATCATAACCGGCTCAACGAGAACGCTGCTACTCCGACGACAACCACCAATGATCTCATGAACATCGGGCTCGTCATTGATTTCGTTCTTCTTGATGATCCATCTCCAACGCCGTTGCCGAAGCTGGCAAATCTTTCCGATAATGGGAAGAATCATCTTTATTGAAAAAACAGCGATTTCATTCCTCTGTAGTAGCGGAATGAGAAAACTTTAGGTTTTGTTATGGATTCAAACAGCGATGGTCATTTGCTCCAGAAATTTCCTCTTATGTACCGCCATGGTGATGTTGTTGCTAGCTCCATCACCATCCTCTCCAATGCTAAATTCCATTCAAAGCCAAACGAGTACGACCGCTTCAATAGGAAATCTCTTCTGTTGAATCTCTCCTCTGAGTAGTTATTGTGATTGCTATTGTTGTTGTTGTGGTTTCTCATCAAAGAGTGTGAGTGATGGTGAGAGGGTTTTTTTTTTTTTTTTTTTTTTTTTTTTTTTTTTTTAATACGGGTCAGGTTTGGATAATATCCATACCCTACCCAAAAAATTCGGGTAATATCCATACCCTACTCGGTTAAACTCTACCCATGAAAAACCGGGTATTACCCGAAACATTTGAATCGGGTAGGGTTGGATATCCATTACCCAATGGGTATGGCCATCCCTAATTGCACATATACATAAGAGCATTACTTCCAAAGTAATGTTTGGGAGATGTTACTGGTAAACTTTTTTTTTTTTTTTTTTAAATTCCTTCTACATTTTCTCACTAACCAAATATTGCCTAAATGGTCCACTGAATTGCTTAATATAAAATTATCTAGAAATCAACATATAAATTAAGAAAACAAATTGAGCCCTAATACAAATTGAGTTAAATAAGGAGGGGAGTAACAATCAGCATATCATAGCACTCCAAATCCAACTTGGTAATGTAGAAGTCTCAACAAATGCTTAAAGTATTCCATAAATATATTATAGTGTAGATAATTCATGTTACACTATGTTTTTAAATTCTCTTCTCCCATTGTAACTATTGAATTTATCTCAAAAAAAAAGTTTAAACATCACAATATTGAACTTAGCCAAACTTTTTCCAAATTATAAAAGACACTAATTTTCATCCTTTGCAACATTATAATCCCTGGACAAAACCATTATAGATATAATGCTATTAGTAAAAGCCCTTTGGAAGACTAAACAAATTATAAAAAACAATAGAATGATTAATACAACAAAAATAAACTCTGCAAAACTAATCCACACAGGCTGCCAGGACAGACAATTCCAATTAGATGATCTCTGCTTTTGTTCCATTGCATGGATCTAATGTATTATGAAAAAGTTGTACAAACCAAATTAACAACTCATGAAAAATTTGAGGGACTAAATTGTATTTTAACAAAAATATGTGGGACAATTCTGGTGGGATGATCTCAACTTTTGGCTCGTGCTGGGGGAGGGTATACGATTGAATCAATGTATGTACCGCACTCCTTTCATATAGAGATGGGTCTCATGCTTGTGAGGTTCACCCTCACGCGAAATGGGCACTATATATACCCATTACACAATATTCTTTTTTAATGCTTGGTGTGTTATATACCCTAGACATTTAATTTTCATTTAGTGTAATTTCCTTTTTTAACAAAATAGAAAATTATCTTCTACATGGAATGTATATATCATTTGCGTATATAATTTAAAAAAGTCACATGGCTGATTAAATATGTCACGTGACTAAAAATACACGTAAATAATTTTACAAATCACTACATGGTATAAGAATTTACTCCAAATCATTTTGGTGATCAACTTTTACCAATTAAGTTTATGATTTTTTACTCTATTCTGTCTCCTTTAGATTTTTTTTTTTTTTCATTTTACTGTTTTTTTTTTCTTTTAATTAATTTATCCTCCTTCGAATTTTGTTTTTTTTTTTTTCCTACCACTCTCACTAATTAATGGATCAAATAAGCCCATAGGCCCCATTTTGCAAACCTACTCGTATCTGGCCTGGCCCAAAATCCAATTAGAAGTTCAGCCCAAAAAACCCCAATCCTAGAACTAACTCCGAATCCGAATGGATAAAGAAGACCAAGCTGAATCCAAAACCCATCAAAAAGTATAATTACAAAAGCCGAAGCCAAAATCCGCAACAGCATAATTCTCTCTCTCAAGACCTGCGACTATCATATTGCTGAGGTAATATTAGATTCTTAACTTTGATTTCTTTTCTGTTACTAGACTCAGTACTCATGCTCATGCCATACCCGTGACGTATTTATTATGTTATGTTATAATTTTTCAGAAATTACTTATGATACCCGTGTCATTCTCATACCTATAAGTTGTCCGTGTCCGTGCTTCCTTCTCAATTGATTTTTTGTCTTTTTGCCTTCGTTGCACATATACATTGATGATGATATGGTTAATTTGTAAAGTTTTTGTTTTTGCTTTGAAAATTGTAGTGAGAAGTTTGCAACTTTATTGGCCAAAAAAGAAAGGAATAACGTTACTTTTCATTTTTTTATAGGCTCAGGCTTGATGAACATGCCAATACCATATCATTTGGGCTCTCTTCTCTTGGAGCAGTGTTTTTCTTCTAATGAATGCATTTGATTCTGTTCTTGCAACACTATCTCTAATAGTCTTTCCCGAGCATTCTGTGTCATGAAGTATGCATTTTGTTTTTTGTTTTGAACACAGTTTACCACTTTTTATCTTGCCATTCTGATTCTATGGCAATTTGTGTTTCAACCTTTTCATTTTTAACCTTTAAATGTACACACATGACTAAGATAGTTTCTAATGGATATCAATTGGTAATCAATCTTACCAACTCCTTCATTTATATTCTTAGTTCTTCATAATTTACAATCATGAATTCCAATCTAGTCTTAAATTCCTACAATGTAGTACAATACTCAACACTTTTTATTTATTTATTTAAATAGCCTCATTAGTGCATGTGACTTTTTGTGACTTCCAACTTTATTTGTGTGAAAAATGGTACCCTTTGAACAACTTTTTCTTTTTTTGGTGTGTATATTGAGTTGTAGATTTAAACAGGTTTTGTCAATTTAATGCCTACAAGGGCCATTCTTGAGTGACTCATTCCTCTGAATCCTATTGACATGTCTTTCTCATCAAACTAAACTGTAGAACCAAATTTGGAATCATCTAAGTTTTAGTGATTAGAGAATTGCTAGCAATGGAAGAAGCAAACATCCCTTTCTTTCATGTTGATATTGCATCTGAAGTTTTGTCACGATTGTCTGCGAAGGATCTTTCTTCAAGCAAGTGTGTCTCTAAAGGATGGAATTCGTTTATTAGTAGTACTTCATTCTTGCATATACTTTCTAAACGGTTAGAACGAGAAGGACCTTCTGGGCTTTTCTTTCAAATGTTCAAGGATAATGTGGATTGTGTTTCTAGACCTATCACATACATTCCTATTCACAAGAACAAATCATTCGTCCAAAACAACATATTGAAGTTTCTTCCAGAGAAAGTTGTTATCATGTCTTCGTGTAATGGGCTTCTCTGTTGCCGGAGTTGCATCCATCCTATTGATGATATATATAGAAGAGTGCGAAATAGGGAGGCAAAGGAACTGGTGATATACATTTGCAACCCAATGACTAAAGAATGGATTGCATTGAAGCCAGAAGGGTGTGTTGTTGGTGATAGCATTGGATTAGCTTTCTATCCATTTGGTTATTCATTAAACACTCGCCCTATTTTCAAGTTGGTAAGCATTCAACAATCAAAAGTGGATCCACATTTGTATTCATTTGCAGTGTACTCCTCACAGACAGGTAGTTGGACAACTTCTAAAGAGGTTTGCCATTGCAGATATCAAATTTACAAAAACAATAAAGTTTTCGTTGGCAAGATGTTCAATTGGCTAACTCAGAACCACCATATTTTGAGTTTTGACGTCGAAAGAGAGCTTTCTAAGGTGATTAAGTTACCTGGTGAAGCTTCAAGTTCACTCATTCTTGGATGTTCTGAAGGATATCTTCATTATGTGTGTGTGCATGGTGAAGATTTTAGTGTGTGGATGTTGAAAGATTATTCCTCATCTGAGTGGGTGCTCAAGTATCAGGTGACATTGGTTGATATATGTCAAGAAAGTTATACAGATTTGACTCACTGTAATGTAAAAAGGCGCTTGCTTTTGGCTTTCCATGAAGATTTGTTGTTTATGCCAATGGATAGGTGTTTGTTCTCATACAATTTTAGGAGTAGGAAACTGCAGCAGCTTTGCTATATATCTATGCTACAAGATTTAATTTTGTCGAATCCAACTGTGATCCCATATTCCATTAGCTTGGCAGCTGCAGGGGTTTTCAAGGAAGATCAAAGTGATGAGAACAAGTCGAGTGAAGATCTAAGGGATGTTTCATCCTTGAAAATTTCAAAAAGAAAAAGGACATGTTAGAATCCAACTTTGCTCCCATATTCTGTTAGCTCAGCAGCTGCAGATGCTTTCAAAGAAGATTGAAGTGATGGGGTACCCAAGTGATGTTTCATTTCAAGGAAGACCAAAAAGAAAAGAAAAACAACACCTTAGAAGATTCCTCATCGTTATCTAGGATTTTGTTTCCTCTATTTTCAGGTAGTGGTGTTGGACACCGATTGAAGAGTGTGAAAAGGAATTTTAATCTTTTTGAATGGGCATTAGATTAGATAGTTAATTTTCCAATTTCTTAGAAAATATTATATTTGAATATAATGACCATATTTAATTTCATAATAATATTAGAATAAAAAATTCAAAAAATTTAAATTCTCAATTTTTTAGTATAATTATTTTAGAAAAATATATTTTAAATTGTGTGAATATTATTTGATGAAATTGGGCTAAATCATTTAGTGTGATTTTTTTTATGCAAATAGTGCTTAATTATTCTAAATAAAAATTGCAGGAACAATAATTTTAGGAATTTTGGAAATTTACTCCTGGATGTGTTAAGAGTGAAGAGATTCATTACATTTAATGAAGAAGATAATTATATTTCAAAATATGAATGGAAAAATTAATTAAAACTAGAAAAAAAAAAAAAAAATATATATATATATATATATATATATTTAAAAGTCTGTCATTCTTATTGAAATTTTGCAAGTTGAAAGTTTTGATATTGATTTTTATTCAAAAGAAATACGTGATTTTTCATGGTCTTTTAGTCATCAACTTCTATGCAAAATTTGATAGTAGTGCTAGAATTATCATTGTTATGAGTGTACTATATTGAGGCCTTTGTTAACATGACATAGAAATTGATGTAGGGCAAGAAATCTTCCATGTGATAAGAGTAAAAAAAATTAGATTCATAGTTTGAAATCTCAAAATTTGAGTCATTACTTAAGGGGTTTAACTATTCACAAATATGTGCAAGTAACATTGTTGAAACTTATAGTTTTGGGATTGTTGTGGTGCATATAAGTGGTTATCTTTTTGTGGTGAATTGTGGGATTGAATGAGAGGCCTCTAGCTTTGGCGTGCTCTTTTGGCGAAGGAATGAAACAATTAGAGTGATCATTTTGTATTGTATGCTAATCATATTTCTTGTATTTACTATTTCGTACCAGGTTTAGGCTAATGCTTGGGATAGGATATATGCTAACGCTTGGGATAGGGTATCCAGTATAACGAACATATGTAACACCCCTTCGTATAGAATGGGTTACACACTTGTGGGGTTTGGAAGAGAATGATGGGTGGTGGATTTGAGGGGCAAGGTTGATGAAATCATTGGATCCAAAGAGGGGCAACCACCCAACCATATACACTCTAAACCCTCTTTCTGAAACTGTTAAAGAGTGTGAGGAAGAAGGAGAAGCAAAGCCCTCACACTAATGGGATTCACCCCATATAAGAGAGACTTACTAACTTTTTTTTTTTTTTTAAGTGTTATGTAACCTAGACACTTAATTCTTGTTTAATCTAATTCCCTCTTTCAACCAAAAGGAAAATTGTCTTCTTATAAATGCTTAAGCATTCCATAATTATATTATGGTAGAGATAATTCACGCTACAAAATTTTATTATTGAACAGTTTAAACAACGCAATGCTGAACTTGGCCAAAAAATTTTCCAAATTATAAAAGCAACTAATTTACATCCATTGCAATATTATAATACTTGGATAAAACGCACATAGATATAATGCAAATTGTAGAAGCCTTTTGGAAGACTAAACAAATTGAAGAAAACAATAAAATGATTACTACAACAAAACAAAACTCCGCAAAAAATCCACAGGCTGCCAGGACAGACAATTCCAGTGGGATGATCTTAGCTTTTGATCCCTTTTTTTTCTTTTTTTGGTGAAAGCTTTTGATCCATTGCATATGGCCTAATGTAGATTAAAAATTTGTACAGGCCACTTGCATTTCCTACCATCAGAACCAATCCCAGCAGTCTCTAGGGAAATGTCAATGCTTCGATGTTCAACAGCACGTGCAATGCTAACACGCAATTGAATCTTTGTGGCAGGACAGGCCTCAGTGCCAATTGCGGCCAATCTATCACCACTTGGCTTTCCTGATGCCATGGCAATTGGCTCACGGAAGGTAAGAATTGTTTGCGACCAATGTGTTTTCGGAGTGTATGGGGATGTGGACAACACAACTGGCATTTCTTTGCAGAACCTGCTGGTAAAACCAGTCTCAAACCACAAGACAACCCCATAACACAATCTTGTTTGACATTCCAAATCATTCGACATGCCTGTAGAACCACCAGAATATGGTTCCAGCTCAGCGCTTGCAGTGAAATCCACGTCATCGTGATTCATTGTTGCCAAGTCAAAGGTCTGAAGTAAACAAAAAAAGAAATGCATTTAATATAAAATACTCAAGCAAAATATATAAGTAAACAAAATTATGTAGGGATTAGTGCAACATATAAGTAGATTCAGGCAATATAGTCGATATTTACAATTAGAAGTTTAGAGCCAAAAAGTTAGCAAGGTTTACCCTTAATCTAGGAATTACAGTTGGTTCCAGAATATACAAACCCACGGTCCATAGTGCCAAAATTAATTTTTTCATAAAGAATAGTGAGAGAAGTTTATGGAATCTACTTAAAAGAAATATTTTTTGGGCCTTAAAACTGGGCTACATAACAGGGGTAGTCCTTCCGATAACACATAAACCACCCGGCCTGGACAAAAGAGAGTTTTGATCCAAGGATGCTGATACAAAGTCCAAAAACTATAACAATTAAATTAGCAAGCAAAGTCAAGGAATACTTTCCAACCTCTTTTATGTCATTCTACAAAAGTTTTTAAATGTCTTAGAATTGTTTTGAACCCTGCAGAGCATGAACACCCCCCCTTCCCCACACCCCCCCCCCCCCCCCCCAAAAAAAAAAAGAAAAAGCAGCTTGTGTGAAGGCATAATTTGATCAAAGAGCTCTAGAACAAAGCTAAAAGAAGATTTTACAAGTTCACATTTTTAACTTAAAGATAACTTTGCCAACCTTTTCCAATGTCATTCCATAAAAGCTCTGTTATCTGTCTTAATGATCATGCTAGAAAACTTGGATACCCTTAAGAAGTTTTAGAAAGGGGTACAGGGTACTGGAGAAAGAAACCCATAAAAATAGTAAGTCTAAAGAAAGTAAATATTATTTCCCTATTTCTAAAAGTTTGGCAAGTCTTGAAGTGTGTTTAAGAATGCAGGTGAGCAAAAACTTAGGAAATTTATTATCAAGAACTTAAAATTGCGGTTTATGGAGAAATTTAAGAGAATCAAGATTCATTACAAAAGTCAAATTAAAAATGGCTGAAACCACCACCCACCCACCCACACCCCCTCCCCCCTAGAAAAAAAAGGAATTGCAACTTTTGACTATTTAATAATATATTTAAATGTATGAAAAAGAAAAGAATATCAGGCCAACTGTGGAAAAATTAGATAAAATAAAATAAATTTAGGCCAACTGTGGAATTGTTGACAATAAATAAATAAATAGTCCCTAATTTGCCTCTTCATCAAATTTGAGGCAAGAAAGTTGAAATAAAAACTTATTTAAATTTTGGGATTAGGTTGCCTTAATCTTGAAAGCAAATTGAGATCCCAAATTCTCTCTATCCTCCCCTTATCCTCCTCTCCTCTCCTTTCTCTCCAAATCCTAAACATGTTGATGACTTAACCATCATAAACCATTAAAAGGTTATCTATCCGTAGCCAAGTCATGATATAGCCTCGAAAGCAAATTGAGATCCCAATTAATGGAATATATACCTCAAAAGTTAATAAATGGGGTAATACTAACCTGAAGAACCGTAGAATTGGTCACTATGTCATGATTATCCACAATGTCAACAATTGGAATTTTAGCAGCATCGCCAACAAGTTCCTTGCCAATACAAGACATGTTGAAACCATATACATTTTCCCAAAATGGAACACTGGTACCACCTTTACCAAATCCGGCAACAAACTGCAAAAAAATTGGAAGAGAAAAATATTAGCTCTCTAGAACTTGAAAAAAGATTGTGACAAGTGAGAGGAACAGTGTAAATGACTCACAATAGTTGCTGTGTCAGGTAGGATTGCACCCCCAGGCTTCAACCATCGGTCCCGTGCAAAAAGCACTGAGCTAAGCATTGACTCGTAAAGAAGGCAATACCCCATCCATTCACTCAATAATACATCAACACTGTGAGGTTGAATTTTTGAAGATTTATCAAGCTCTTCAACCATACCTTGAACCACTTCTATTACCCCAGTGGAGTGTTTATTACCTTCATTTTGGCTTTTACTACGCCAAAGGCCATTGTCCATTGCAATCTGCAACCAAAACCAACAAAAGGCACACAAAACTCTATGAGTGGAAATACAGAAGTACATTTAACAACTATAGAACTAGGAAAAAATTTTACCTGGGTGGCAACTGCAGCCATCTTCTCACTGGCTTCAACTGCAATTACCCTAGAGGCCCCAGCTTGAGCTGCAAATAGACTATTGAAAGGAATTGAAGTGAAAAAAAAGGTTAGATAAATTATTCTAGTAAGCAGAGAGGCATATTACAGAAAACCAACCTTATATATAATACCAATATGTGAAATTTTTTTCTTTCCAAAAAATGTTAATATAAGGAACTTGGCTAACAGCATCAGTTGCTGAACCCAACAATCTAATGTAACATCTAAAACTAAAAATCCAAGTTTTTTCCACATCATTCCATGAGAAGACTCATGACATACATGAGAAGATTAAGAAAGAGCAACAAAAAAAAAGTTCAAAATGATAAAGTCGTTTTCATTATATAATTGAGAATTGGTGCATCCACAAGAGTCCCAGTCTCAACTGCAAGAGCCACAATCATATGATCATGTGCAATTTCAGGTAATAGCATTTTATGTTTGACCATAAACTATCCTAATTCAAAAATAATGTTGATCCAAGATGTTCAGATAACAGGAAAATCTCATAATAAATGTCTGCAAAACAAAGCATAGAGCCACAGGGTCAAATCATATTATCCTTTGTCACTTTGATCAAAAGTTTGAACTGCATAAGCACTAGGCAATGAACTATTGGACTATGATGAAAAAGAACAAACAGCTACAACTCAGCTAATCATAAACACAGTAAGACAGAAATCATATTTGTCATCTCACCTTAGGATTCCAGTCCCACAACCTACATCCATCACAACAGCATTATTCAAAAGAGAAGGGTTTTTCAAGATAGCTTGTCTATAAGCATCTGTTCTCACCTGCAATAACCAGAATATATGAGATAGCATTAACAAACAAGTTGCAATTTTTTTTCAACCCAATCTTTTGACACAAGTAAAATTCACTTCTCCAGGAAACCAAGAGGTAAAGTACAAACCTTATCACTTATCATCTCTCTGTGAATGCCATATGAACTATAAGCCCCAAAATAATTCTCATTCACATTCTTGATATCCTTTGAAAGAAGAGTTGGAAAAGAACCTCTTAAATGTTTACCCTTTGAGGCCTTCTCAGAGGAACCTGCTACATCTAAATGGCCATTGGAAGCAAAAGCGATCTCTTTTCTTCCATTTTTGTCAGAATTATCAGCATTATATACAATCATGTCCCCTGTATTCTCATCATCGATGCAAATCTCTTCATATTTCTTCAAATCCCTCATCAGTTCATCTTTGTCAATCGATGCACTGTAGTCATCTTCTCCTTCTCCTTCTTCATCTTCACCAAAAGTGTATAAGAGTGAGTCATCTTCCATGAAAGGTTTTAGATATCTATCGTCATCCCAGAGTGGCTTAATGTCTTCAATGCTGAATGTTTCATGTTTATGATTCTGCAGACCTTGGCTGGACTCGCAGGTAACACCGCAAATCCAGCATCTTCTTTCTGCCACCTGGTTCGCAAAATAAACGATGTATTATATTGACATATCACACCATGAGCTTTCAACAAGTAAATAACTTATTAACTTAGCAAATTGAAAAGAATGCAATCAAAACTCTTTCACTCAATGTCTATTAAACTGAGACAACTCTAGCATTAGAGCACATAAATCCCAGTTTTATTTGGTTAAAATATTATTTTCATCCCTATAACTTTGCATGAATTTCGTTTTTTTATCCCTAAACTTGAAAATTTTCATTTTTCCTCTCTAAATTATTGAAAATTTTACACTTATCAATTTTCAATTCAAAAAGTTTGTTTTTCATCCCTAAACTATTGAAAAAATATCTCTTTAGAAAGTTGAGGATCTTTTTCTTTATTCTTCTACATTTTCTCAGCAGCCAAACAGATTATAAAGCAAACAAAATCATGCTTTCTCAATGCTGAGAAAATGTGCTCAATGAAACAACAAAGTAGCTAATTTCAGCGTGAGTTTACAAAGACCCAACTTTTCATACACATTCTTCCATTTTTCACTCAAATTCTCAGCAACCAAACAAAAGCTCAAATCAAATAGCAAACCGACCTGAGACCGGACGTAATTGATGAGCTTAAACCCACCGTAGAAATCCAAACCCAGCTTCGTCCGAACTCCGCGAAAGTCGAAATGGTGCGACGAAATGCAATGGTCGAATAGCGCATCGCAGGAACCGTACCTGGAGTCGCAGAACAAGCAAAGGAGATTGGAATCAGAGCCTTCTTCATCATCTCCATCTTCTCCGGCTTCGTCTTCAGCTTCCCAATCGTCCCAGCCTTCGAGCTCTTCGTCTTCGTTTTCTTCTTCTTTTTCTTCTTCATCGTAGAATTCGTTGTTTTTTGGTTCTTCTTCGCTTTGTGGGTGATTAGAAATAGTGGCCATTGGTGCTGTGTGTAATTTGTAAGGAATTGGAATATTGGTATGGTTCAGTTTCAAGTGTCTGGCGGTTTAACGTTGTAAGCGTTCACTTTAAACCCCGAGAATAAACCCTAGTTTTTTTTTTTTTTTGGCTAAACTCTCTCTCTCTCTCTCTCTCTCTCTAACACTTTTTACCTTGTACTAGGTTAACTTTGTTAGGAATTGTGTTTGATGAGTGAAATTGTTCTATTCTAACTTTTTTTGTTTTGTTTCTTTTTTTTTTTTACAAACACTTTTACCTTGTACTTGGTTAACTTTATTAAAAATTGTGTTTGAAATTATGTGGACATTTTTCCTAAAACCTTTTATTTTTTAAAAAGAAAAAAAAGAAAAAGAAAGAATAAGTGAAATTGGCTTTGGTTTCTTTGATTAAAGGTTGGAACAAATTGGCTTTGGTTATGTGATTGGGAAACGTATCTTGAAATTTAAATAATACTTTTAATTATTTTGTTTCTGTTTTTCTTTAATACCAATCCTAACACTAATATTGAGCTTAATATTATTATTAATTAAATAATTCTATATAAACAAAAAAAAAACCATTAAAAAAAAAACACATACTAATGATTTCCCCAATTTCTATACCAAAAAATTGACAAGTTACTTAGAATTCTCTACCATTATCGGTGGTTTTTGTAATTTCCAAATTTATGCACAAATAAATTTATTTTTAAACAAAATAATGATTCACCTTTTAAAATGACTTGTTGACCACTCTATTGCATTGAAGGCACCAAAAATTCTCATAACAATAGAAAATATATATGATTTGAGTTCCAATTGCAATCTTAAACCTTGATCGTAACCCCAGCCCCCATTGTAATTACAACCCAAGCCCTAATCATTATCCTAGCTTTCTACATCTTCCTAGGCATCAAACTAACCTACTCTATCACGACCTCTTTGCCTTTGGTTCAAGAATGTCAATCACTCTACTTTTCCTTCATTAAGCCTAAACTCTCAATTAACACTAGTTTGAGCTCATTGATAACATTGCATTCTCCATACTCATTAACTGATGAGAAGAAACAAAGAGATAGAGAGAATTGATCTATTTATAGAGGATAGGAATTGCTTCAAAATGAAAATTGAGAATAATTTGTCTTAGTGGTTTTCATTTTGACTATAGGAAATGTAAATTGCAAAATGTGTTACCCTAACAATGCATATCATGGAACTAAAAAAAAAAGTACCAAACATCTCAATTTTTTTGCATTGCATTTCACTTCCTATTTCCTAATAAGGTATGAAATGAATTTTGAGTAGAAATGTCAAAGCACGAGTTATTAGACATTAAATGAGACAAGAAATTGTATATTTGATGTGGTCTTAAATATAGTTATACTTCTTACATGTCAAGTGCCATATGTTTTATATTAGGATTATTCATTTTTTTTCTCTCTCCTTAAACTTTGCACGTCTATCCAAAGCTCATCCTTTATAGTATGTTTGAAAGTCTGGAGATAAATGAGACTATAATGTGTGAGGGGGGAACGAGAACAAAATGAAAGAGAGGGGAGGGAAATGGTAATCTTTTCCCATTCTTTGGATGTTTTAAAATTTAAGTAGGATAAGAAGAATCTGTATCCCTTCATTTAGTTTGGTTGTTTTAGAAAATGAAATGGGAGTGAAAGAAAATGGTATGACATCATATAAGTTGACAATTATAAATTTTTGTTCATTTAAAAAAAATACATAAATTGACATCATAAGGACAAGATTGATAATTTATTATTATTAACGAATGTAAAAGCCCTCTCCTCCCTTCTCCTCTAAATTCTCCCAAGTTGGGATAATTTAAAATGAGGAGTTTTGGAGAGATATCTTCAAATCCCTCTCTCTCTCTCTTAAAAATAAAAAAACATTAAAAAAATTATTTAAAAAAAAAAAAAAAAAAAAAAAACTCCCAAGGTCAATTAGTTTAACATCTCCATCCCAGCCCTATCTCCTCAAATCCAAACACATTAATGTCTATCCTAGTTTTAATGGAAGAGTAGATGCCATTATGCTAAAACTTAGTAGTAATCATTTCCTTTTTTGATGTCAGTAGTGACTATTTCTTAAAGTATAGTTTAGTAACATTTCATTGATAATAGTTTATCATTACCAACAATTGACTAACAGTAAGTTTTTTTTTTTGGATAAATGACTAACAGTTTTTTTTAGTTAATGGAGAATGATAAGTATATGGAATAATATTACCTTAAAAAGAAATAAGACTATTTCCAAAATATACCGTCCAAAGTATAATTTTTAACACAACTTCAACAAGGTTTTTACTTTTTATAGCTAGTGAGTAATGTATTACGGATTTAGTATAACTTGCACCACCCTCCCTTAAAAGTTACCATGACTTTTGAGTGGAGTTGTGATGTGCTTTTGTGTTAGAACCTCTTTTCCTCCCCCTTATGTGTGTTTGTTTCTCAAAAAAAGAAAAAAAAAAAGAATAGGTAATTGTCTCACATTGCTTAAGAGAGAGTATTGTGTGTAGTATAACTTGTCCCACCCTCCTTTAAAAGTTATCATAACTTTTGAGTGGAGTTGTGGTGAACCCCTTTCCCTTTCCCTTTGTATAACTTTCACTTTAGTTTATGATAAAAACTTCTTTTATTATGTATACTATATTAAATTTGTAAAAAATGGTTGCAAAAAAAAAAAAAAAAAATTTGTATCATTAGACTATATCATTGTCAACAAAACCAACAATGTCATGTCCCTTCTCAAAAAAAAAAAAAAAAAAAAAAAAAACCATTGTCATGTCAATAATTATAAACAATTATTGTTTCTTAATTGGAAAGTCTAATTTTATGATTGCATTACTTACATTTTAATAATAATAATCATAATCTCAAGTGGGAGGGATTGGTCTTAAATCTTAATAATTTTCTTTGAAGGAGGACACCTTTAATATTAATCTACTTGGCTAAAAACCTTGTAGATTAACTCTTTTTTTTTTTCCTTTTTCTTTTTTTTGCTAAGAAACCTTGTAGATAAACTTACACATTGGTGTTTTAAACGAAAACATTTAAGGTTCAAATGCCTCTTTTCATAGTGTACCTATCAAATTATAAGTCAATAATAATAATAATAATATAATGTACTTGAAATAGTTTGAAAGTGGCTACTATCACTCTCTCTTACTCATTTAATATAGGATTTGGCTTACCTCCATTATTTTTTTTAATTGAAATCTCATTTTATTTTAACGAGAAACTGTCATATCACCCACTAACTAAATAAAATGTGGTGATTAAAACTCATACTATTTGTCATAGTGTATTTAAAATAAAAGAAAATTTATAGTTAAAAAAGTACTACTGGTAAGCCAAACATTTTCATATAATCTTGGTCTAATAAGAAATAGGCACTTAAATATTCCAAAAGTCAACAAGCAATATCAAACATAAATAGCATAAATGTCCAAAAGAAAAAATCAATTGCATTTAAAGTAATTAAAAATAGTAAAAGTATTATTCTTAAGCTGGTTTTTTTTTTTTTTTTTGTTGTCTTAAAAATAATATGATGGTAAGAAAATTGAGGAGCACGATTAGATCCTAATTTTCCTTATAAAAGGGAAATATAAAATTCAATTTCTAAAAGGGCCTTGGTTTTATTGAGATAATTATATACAATTTTTTATCAATAACAACAAAATCTCACAATAATAAAAAAGAAAAATTCTACCCAACCCATTACAATTTAAAATAAAGGTGCCGTACAAAATATTGTAAGATTTTATTGTATCAAAAAATTCTCAATTTTAAAATTAGGTGATTCAGTCTTTGTAAGATTCATCCGATCTTTTACTTTTTCAATATCAAAATTAAGTGTATATTCTAATTATAATTCAACTACTATCGTCTTGATTCGTTTCTGTAAAAATATTATACTATTAAATATTTTATTTAATTCAAATTAGTTTATATTAAACAAATTTTAAATTGATAGTAAGCTTAATTAGACAGGTGAGAAAGTAGGGCATTTTGACAAAAATATCCAACAGAGCGGCGCAAAGCAAACAGTCAACTCGTGACAATAATTAAATGATTATATTCCCTTTAATATTTAGCAGTAAATAATGCTGACAGCTCTCTTTTCTTTACTTTACCTAAAAAAAAAAAAGGACAGCTCTCTTTGCCTCCACCAGTAAATCCCCTAAACCAAAAAAAAAAAAAAAAAAAAAACCAAATTATCAATACAATATCCCTTCAACTTGAATTGGCTCATCTCTCTCTCTCTCTCTCTCTGCGTGTCAACAACTGGTTACCGGAACATTCGCCAGGAACCCAAAACTCCACACCAGTCTTCATAACTGACCCTTTCAAATTTCAATCTTCGTGTCATTTTCCAAACTGACTCTCTCTCTTCCCTCTCTTTCTCTCTCTAAAAAAAAAAACGTTTCACATTTTGACTGCCATTCTCTTCACTTCCTCCAATCAAAGCAACCAAGCACCACTTCCCGTGAGTTTTTCCATTCACTTTCAAATCTCTCTCTCTCTCTCTCTCTCTCTCTCTCTTTTAACTAATAATGCTGCGTTTTTGCATTTTGGAGATCTCTCGGTTTGAGGTTCGTAGGTTCTGTTTGGTTGCCAAGAAAACTGGGCAACGGATCTCGTGTTAATAGACTAAGAAAAAAAATTAGATTAAAATTTTTTTTTTTCTAGTTCAAGTTGCTTGATTTGCGTGAATATGCTATATCTGAAATTGTTGTAGTAGCAGAGCAGAGTATTGGCTGATTAATTGAGATCTAACTGAATTTGAAGCATGCAATATGATAAATTAATTTTGTGTTTTTTATTAATTAAATTCATTTATTGCTTAGTGGATCGGATTGTGACATTTTTAATATGAATTATTGCTCAGGTTGTAGAGCTAGCATTCTTGCGGAGCTGAAGTTAGTGTTCGATTTTTTGACATGGATGAGTATGTATCCATCTCTTATGAATCTACTTTTTTTCAATCTCTATATATGTGTGTGCGCGTGCGCGCGAATGAGTGAATGTGTGTATATATATATGTTTATGAATGGTGGAATGTGTAAAAAATATAGGGAAAATGCTGTTGAGCTACTGCAAAGATACAGGCGGGACAGGCGGATACTACTTGATTTTATACTTTCTGGTAGCCTAATAAAGAAAGTTGTGATGCCACCCGGGGCAGTTACACTAGATGATGTGGATCTGGATCAAGTTAGCGTCGATTATGTTCTCAATTGTGCTAAAAAAGGTGGCTGGCCGTTGTTCCCTTTTCGCGTGTTTTTTGAATTGTAATGTTTGTTAGGAGTTTTTTTTTTTTTTTCATTCTTGTTGATTATTTTGAAATGTAGGTGGAATGCTTGAATTATCTGATGCTATTAGAGATTATCATGATCACACGGGGTTACCCCAGATGGTAAGCTCATGAATTGCTGTGTACAGTTCATGATATTTTTTATTGGCTATTTATTTGTTTTTATCAATCGTGTAAGTTCATGCACATGTAAAAATACACTAAGGTTGGTTATTAGGTTATATTTGTTACATATGCACGCGTGCCACACTTTCACTTTGACTGATATAGTTAGAAGTTATCCTCAGCGTGTGTTTAAGTTATTTCCGACTTCTGACATTTAATGTTTGATTGTAATTTTACACGTTTTGGTTGTGATGTATACCTTCTTGCCAATATGTGTTAATTAGTTCATCTAGTGTTTTTGTTTATCTTGTTCTTGCTGGTCAGTATTGAACTTTAATTCTTTTTCCTCAACCAGGGAAGCACAGGTTATGCTGGTGAATTTTATTTGGTTACAAGTCCTGAATATTCAGGTTCACCTCCAAAACGGGCCCCACCACCTGTTCCTGCTTTCACACCACCTCCTGTTTACACACCATCTCCTGTTTCCACACCAGCTCCCATTACGACGCCACCTCCTGTTTATGCAGCATCACCGATTGTGTCAAGTGTGTCAAGATCGGAGTCTTTTAACTCCCAAGCTCAAGAACTAACTGTAGATGACATTGAAGATTTTGAAGACGATGATGATGTTGAAGAGATTAATAGTCTCAGAGTTTCAAGAAGGAATACAAATGATGCTTCTGAACTTGCGCTTAAATTGCCTTCTTTTGCAACAGGTAAAAATGATTGAGATCTAGAATCATATAGTGGGAGGGTAGATATAACTTGGAAAAACAGATAAATTATGCAATAATGGTAAATATCAGAAAAATGTTATTTATTTTAGATTCTTTGCAAGTATCTTTTTTGGCTTGCTCTTGTTCTTGGGGTGATTTTTATAGTGTGGAAGGCAAAGCCAACATGCATGAGATGTTTTTCATCAAGCTTTGTACTTTACTGCTTTCAGGAATCACTGATGATGACCTCCGTGAAACTGCATATGAAGTCCTCTTGGCATGTGCTGGGGCTACAGGGTATGCCCCTATCATCTTGTTTGGGTTGCATATTTATTTTTCAACGAGGGCTTGCCATTTAAGTCTGGCACCTACTTTGTTTATGTTTATTACCTTTTGCACCCTGTACTTTTTTTGTTCTTCTTTTTGATCTATTAATATGTAACAGAGGTCTCATCATACCATCAAAGGAGAAAAAGAAAGATAAAAAGTCTAGGTTGATGAGGAAGCTTGGACGTAGTAAAAGTGAAAATGTTGTGACGCAGTCACAGCGTGCACCTGGATTGGTTGGTTTGTTGGAGACCATGCGCGTCCAGATGGAGGTAATTAAGAAACAGAGTCTTTTCTGATGTGGATTTTCAGAACTCTACTTTTATTTGTTGTATTTTTGGCTTACATAATAACAACTAAAGTACTAATCACATATTATGCCTTGCATCCCATAAATAATTCTATATAGACTATGCTATTAGCAATTGTTTTAGCATTGTTTTTTTTTTTTTCATGGTATTCTGGACCTCAATACCATGTGACCTTGATAACATATAGAATATCACTCTTATAATGATATCTGAAAATTTAATGTACCATGTTTCCGTAGAAGAAATTTTATTGATGGATTGTAAAAATTCATAGAATGGACTGAGGCATATCGTATTTTGACTATATGAAATTATTGTCTAGTCTGCTGCAAATAACTTTTTTGAAGCATAAAGTGTTAAAGAAATGTGTTGGAAATCATTTTATTTTTTTATACATCCTGTGGACTTTACCTTAAGGAATCCTCTTCCAAGTCATAAATGTTGTCATATTTACTACAAAATGGAAGAAGCAATCTTGAAAACCATTCAGGTCCTGTCTTGGCGTTCATGTTCAATTGTTTTCCTCAATGAACAAATATTTATAGGTACTTGTATACATACATAAAATTTATAGGTAGAATACTAAAATTTCGTATAGCATGAGAGTGGGATCTTGACTGACATGTTAATGATAGGAAGGCAAAGATTTAATGTAATACATTTGGAAGAATGAGCATTGACATAAGCTTCATAACAGTTATATGGATTAGATTGTTGATTATCACCTGATCATACTGCTTTTAGGACTGTGATCTTTTAGATCTCTGCTCGGCTATGTCTTCTATTTACCTTGAAATGGAATAAGTATCACATGAGACGGTCTTATGAGACCTGCCCCTCACAACGTGTGTGGATCCCACATGTCATGAGAGGGTGGTCTCATGGGACCATCTCATGAGATGCTATATCCTTGAAATGAGCCACTCAGGCACTTACCCTTCTATGTTTGAGGATGATTTCTCTCCTTTATGTTCTCTTGAAACTTTTTGCTTAACAAGAATGAAAAATAGTGTCTTTTTGTAACTTATGTTTGCTTTGCCTGCAATAAAACTGTTTGCAGTTATCTCTTAAAAGAACATGGTAAATTCATCCAGTTTTCCTCCATGAATGTCTCTACCACTCCTATAAAAAAAATGAATTTGTCTCTGCCACTTAGCCACACACATGCAGAAAAAAGAAAAAAAAAGAAAAAGAATAAGAAGAATAAAAAGAAAAAAGAATAAAGGAAGAAGAAAATGAATAGAAAAATTGATGTTACAATAAAGCTCATAAATAGAGGCGTTATAGTCCACTTTTTTGATTTTGTAACTAATACTTCGTATCTTAATCCCAATGGGTAGCACAATTGGTTGGAGACCATGCCTCATGAAAAGGAGGTTACTAGTTAAAATCTCCCCTTCCCTCTCCTTGGGGCCAAATTTTACCTATATTTTTTTGCCCCATGAGTGGCCATTTTACATGAGTTATTAATTTTCAGCCAGGATAGATGTTGTTAGTCCGAGGGATTTCATATTCCATTCTGGTTCTTTTATTTAATTCTGTCAAATTAGTTGTCTTTGGGATTGTGAGTGGTGATAATTTCTCTTTCATTCTTATGTATATGTACAGATAACTGAGGCAATGGATATCAGAACAAGACAAGGGCTGCTTAATGCTCTTGTGGGAAAAGTTGGAAAAAGAATGGATACCCTTTTGATTCCTCTGGAATTGTTATGTTGTGTTTCGCGCACAGAATTTTCTGACAAGAAGGCATTCATTCGCTGGCAGAAAAGGCAGGTAAGTTCTGCCCCTTTTTCAATCATTCTGTTTTTGGACTGTATAGGTTCTCTTCAAGGTAATTTGGAATGGTGGTGATACATATCCCTAACATCCATGGTAAAAAATTTCAATTGTTTGTTGGTTCAGTTAAATATTTTGGAGGAGGGGCTTATTAATTACCCTGTTGTTGGATTTGGCGAATCTGGGCGCAAGTCGAATGAGTTGAGAATTCTTTTGGCAAAGATTGAGGAAGCTGAGGTATGTGTTTCATTGATTAACATTTTTGACTGTTGCATGCTATGTTAACATCAAACCATGCTAAAATGTAGGTTACCTATGTAATTCTTCCATGATTGACTGTTGAAACTATCCTCTTGTAATATGTTTAGTTTTGATTTTTCATTTTTATGCTCTTTTACACACAGCAATTTATATGTTGAATGCATCTATTGATATGTGCTGTAAAAATTGGAAGGGTCAATGTAGTTAGTTTGTTGTTGGATATCCTTGGGAGTCTTAAGTTCACAAGTCACATGCCAATTTCTTGGCTGAAAGAGGAACTTTGGCTTTAAAGAATTTATAAGGCTCATATTTCCATCTTGAAGAGGTTTATTTAATTTAATTAATTTTTTTGGGAATTGTTTCTTGTTGGATTGGACCTTGTTTATTATCTCTGATTTTATCTTATTAATGGAGGTCTCCTTGGGCTTCTTTAATCAAGCCAAGCCTAACTGAGTATTGAATGTTTGAACTCGGTTTGGCAAGATTAACAGGGTGTTAAGAAGCTTGGCTTGAGCTTGTCTTGTGCTCACTTATAATGTTCAAGCTTGTGCTTGTTAAAATAAAATCTCAAGTAACTTGAGCTTGGCTAGTTTCATTAGTCAAGTCAAGAAGCCTCAAATCAAGCTCAAGCTCAATCTTGCAAACAAGCTTTGTTAATACCTTAAAAAATTCAAGTTAAAAAAAAAAAGTGAGAATAAAGTGCATCTAAGGACACAATATATAGGAGGAATAATTTCCACGTAAATATAGGGTTAAAAGTGAGCCGAGCAGTATGCTTGGATATTTAGGGTTTAATTTGTTTTCTATTTTTTCCTCCAAGCCCAAAATAAGCCTCATTACAAACTTAAGTTGAGTGTAGGCTTGGCTGGTTTATCCTTGTGTTTATACTTGTGAGGTTGTTCATGAAAAATCAATTTGCTTGGGTACAACTCGTTTACTAAACAAGTGTCAAAATTAGACTCAAGCTTGGCTTTTTTATAAGCAAGTGAACATAAAAAAAGAAAAAAAAGAAAAAAGAAGAAGAAGCTTTTTACAAGTTGAGCCCAAGTGGTTAGTTTACTTGGGTCTTGCCCAAGGATGTAGTGGAGCTTCTAGCTAGCTGGCCAAGCAAGTTTAGTAAAGATAGAAATGGGGTGATTTGGATTTTGGTCCCTCATTGTCTGATGTGGGGTATTTGGAGGGAGAGGAATGCACGGACATTGGAAGGAACCGAGAGGTCAATTCAAGACTTAAAGATGTCTTTCGTCCAAACCTTGTTTGGGTGGACAAATGCTCCTGGAAATTTTCTCTTTTATTCTTTGTCTGGTTTGCTTGATAGAGCTAGTCTTTATATTTCTTAGTTCTGTTTTTGTTCTCCTGCTAGAGCTACTTGTTTTCACGGGAATTTATGTGATTGGTCTTGGGCTTGTGGACTCACATTTAGTGATTCTCTCCCAATGTTTATAGATTCCCTTCATTCTTATACATAGCTTTGAGTTTGAGTCTTCATTGTACTTCCTTGTCTAACTCGTGTTCTTTTTCCATGTAGTAGTCTTTTTTAATGAAATTTTATCTTACTTATCAAAAAAATTATGTGATGTCTTTTTGTTGATAGATTAGGCATTATCTCTGGGCTACAAGTTCATCCTTTCCTTGTTTGACATCTATTTATTTCAACTGTGTTGTTCTTTTTATGGTTGTATTTGTCACCATGCAGTTGTTGATGAAAACTAATATTTTCCTTGTATCTGTCTTAAGATTTTGAATTTATATTCTGGTAACTTAACCTATAGAAAAAATTCTGGAAACTTTTTTCACCTCTGCAATGCAGTTAAAATTTGTAGTAAAATATTTTTACATTTTAAGGTGCTCCACTTTTGGCTAAATCGTTTTTCCTATGGCATTTGGAATGATAGAAGAGGATTTAGACCCACTTTGGAATCAGAAGTATTAGTGGGGCTCTCTCTTCCTCTAATCATCCTTCTATTTTTTGATAATTCAATAGTACAATTGATAGGGGGGATTTGAACCCTGGTTCTCCTATTCATCCATCTATTCTTACCGGATACGATTTTTTTGTCCATATTTCCTTACTTAAATGTCTTGTTTACTTTGTAGAGTCCATATAAAATATTTTCAAATTCTCCAAAAGAACTCCTAGATTTAATAAGGAAGTTTTCTGTTTTTGTATTGATAAAGGGGGTTTAAGTAACAATGACATGTGAATGCAGTAAAAGAATGCAGCTATTAAATTTGGATTGTTAATGTGCCCCCATAGTACAGGCCCAATGTACTCAGGTTGGCTTTTTGTTAATAATATATTTCGTTACCTATCAAAAAATTTTGGATTGTTAATGATGGAAAAACAAAATGGCACATTGGGATTTTTTTTAATAATTATTATTTTACTTCCTCCTTGGCATCTGTTTGAATAGTTTTCTTTCCTTTTTCTTAAATTTCTTTTTACTCATAATTTCAAGTCTATCGGCGATTGTTCTTGTTCATGCCTTTGCAATTATGATGCTCAAGTTTTGTTCCAAAACAATCTATGTAGGTCCATAAACAATCTTGCTCGTGTATCTCCTTAAATTCTTTGCTGTATTCTTAAACATCTGGAAGGTTTTCTTAAATGGCTATTTATCTTTATCTTTTTAGATTTTATAAAACTGCTGAAATCATTTTGCATTTTCTGAAAATTCTGGGCTGTTTCTATAAGAAACAAACATATGAATTGCCTTTTCGGTTTCTTTTCTAATTATGCAGTACTTAAGATGGTAATGTATTGCTCCATACGTTGGTGACTTTATCAAATCTTTTTGAAGCATAAATTGGTTTACATTTGCTATCTGCTAGTGATTTTGATAGCCTTTTCTTTTCTGATTTTAGTCTCTTCCATCTTCCACGGGTGAACTCCAACGAACAGAATGCTTGAGATCTCTCAGAGAGATTGCCATTCCACTTGCTGAGAGGCCAGCTCGCGGTGACTTAACTGGTGAAGTATGTCACTGGGCTGATGGTTATCACCTAAATGTTAGACTATATGAGAAACTGCTTCTCAGTGTCTTTGACATGTTAGATGAAGGAAAGCTGACAGAGGTTAGTAGTTTTTATTTTTTCAGGTGATGACATCACCAAGATGGAAGCATTCAGATCTTTGTGAAATTTCAGATTTTCTTCATATTTTTGAGTTAGTTTATGGCTTCATATTTGAGTTACAGCTTTATGCAGTTAGGTTTTGGTTTTGAGTTCTGTTGGAATTTGCTTATAAAATTTTCTTTTTATTAAAAAAATGATAGTTGTATTTATAACAAACTCATTTTCATTTAGGGATGTTAATCAGATTCAAAAGATGATCCAAGGAATTGTTGTAAATTTAATATGATGATTCATTATGGATGAACTTTTCACAATTTGTTTGACTGGACCATCTATTTCTATCCACTTTTTCAGGAAGTGGAAGAAATTCTTGAACTCTTAAAGTCAACCTGGCGTGTTTTAGGAATCACGGAGACCATCCATTGCACCTGCTATGCATGGGTATTATTTCGTCAGGTATGGTAGTCATAAGCATAACACTTGTAATTGCCAAATTAAGCAGCCATTCAATCACTTTTCATATTTTTTCTACAAAAGAAAATGCTTTATTGTCTCACAAGATTTTTAAAATTGGTGATGAGATGTGCTTTGTCTTATTTTCTTATACACATGCTGCAACTGTTTTATTCCATCAATGCTTACGGGAAGTTTTGGACTTAATGAACATAAAGGACTCTCTCTCTCTCTCTCTCTCTCTCTCTCTCTCTCTCTTTATAGATACATATATATATGTATGTATGTATGTATGTATGTATATGCGCCCATGACAGTTGGTAAGTTAGTTTGTTTTGTCATTGTTAAACAAAACTTAATTATTGTTATTACCTTTTTTATATTAGTTTTTGTCATGTGATCTCAGTATGTTATGACAAGTGAGCAAGGAATCTTGCAACATGCCATGGAGCAGCTGACAAAAATACCATTGAAGGAACAACGGGGTCCACAAGAGAGGTCACACTTGAATAGTTTGCATTCCAAATTTGAGCAAGGGGGCTTTCGGGATTTGTCTTTCTTACAATCCTTTTTATCACCCATCCAGAGATGGGCTGATAAGCAACTAGGAGACTACCACCTGCACTTTGCTGAGGTGTGATTTACTTTTGGTAGCAATATATGTGGTTATCTAGTTTTATATGTCATGTGGCTGGTCCTAGTTTGTGTAAATAATAGTTTTGATCTGTATTATAAATAGCATATGTTTTCCCTGTACTATTGTTTTTGCTCATACATTAATAATTTACAGTGTGGTTTTATTGTAGCTTCTCTTATTGTTGCATCTGAGTATTGTTTCGTGTCTATGTTCATATCCTATATTTTTTGTTGGGTTGTGGTGCTACAAGACATCATTCAGTGCATTTATTATGTTAAATGATGTGTTTACCACTATGTTCTGGTATCTGCATCTCATCTTATTGCAGAAATACAGGGAATGATCCAACACATGATCTATGTGTATGATGCACAAAATCATGCATGCAAAGTATGTCCTTTTTAGGGATAATCAAATGTAAATCACTTTAGAGCTTTCTACTAAAAACTTGGGAAGATATCTTTTGCTTTTGGTTGCCTTCTTTACTGAAAAAGATTCTTTTGTTGTGCTTAATATCTAAAGCTGTAAGTGGGATAAATCTGTATATACAGCCCATGCCCTTTTGGCATAATTTTTTCCCCTGTAATAACAACAGAGTTACTTGTGTTTTTAAAAACGCTGCTTTATATGCCTTCTAACTAGGAAGAAGCTTAGTTGTTGTTAAGTTCATTTAATTCTGAAACTTTTGTAAGCTTGGAAACTTTGTTTCTTCAATATATCTTGGTTATAGTGTCTTGGACTTTGCTTTTTCTTTTCTTTTTTTTGGTGAATTGTATTGCACTTCAGTTGCTTTTATTGTCTCATCTTCCTAGTTTTGCAACTCAAATTCTTGTACTTCTTGTGTTCCTTGCAGAGACCAGCGATGATGGGGAATATAGTTACAGTTGCAATGGTTGCTCGGAGGCTTCTTTTAGAAGAACCTGCAGTTGTACGTGTATCCTCTTTTCTTTTCTTTTTTTCTTTTTAAATTTTTTTTTTTAAATAATGAATTTGGTTGAGAGCAAGTAATAGAGTCATGCAAGTATAAAGGGTGTATACAACTGGGGACCATTCAATCAAGCTTGCAAATTACAAAGCTCTATCACATCACAAATCAAACATAGAGAATAACTACGCACTGTTGACATCCAATCCAACAAGGTTTTAAAGAAAAATAATTTAAGATTCGGCAAAGTTCACTCAGAATCCTCAAAATTCTAGTTATTCCATTCCCTCCAAATGAACCAAATCAAACAATGTGGGGCAGCCATCTCAATAAAACCATTCCGATGACCGCCTAATCTCCTTTGCTAACAATCTTCGCCATCACCCAATAGACTCCAAACAAGCTAAATACCATAGTCCACAGCTCAGTGGCAATGGGGGCATTGGAGTAAAAGTTGGTCTACTGTTTCCCCATTACATGTGCACATATAACACCAATCCAAAATCTAAACACTCCTCCATAAGATGTCAATCATCAAGATTTTCCCAAGGCTGCAGTCCATACAAAGAAAGCAACTCTAGAAGGGATCTTTGTCTTCCATATGCTTTTCCAAGTGAAAGACTGATCTCTAATACAAGGCAAGACCTGGTAATGGCCACTAAGCTCAAAACCCTTTCTCTTAGCTGGTTTCTAGCACATCTTATCCTCCCCACCTCCCCTCACAGGAACGCCATAAATATATCCTTAAAGTTCGACAATGACTCTAAAACCCAATCTTGTACAGTTCTAATGAAGCTCAAATCCCAAAGAACCCATTGATGAACTGCATATGATCTGTCACACAAGCATCCTTATCCTGACTGATCAGGAATAACTCTGGAAAACATATCTGAAGATGCCTCTCCCACACCATAAATCCTGCCAAAACTTCACTGTAGACCCATCCTCAACCTCATACTGAATGTGGCAAGAAAAATTGGGCCAGCCTCATCTTATAGTCGTCCACAAGCTCACTCCATAGGGATCGGATATTGAATTGGTACACCAGTCCCCCACTCACAGACATACTATAGTCTTTCTTCTCAAGGATTTTATTTATTTATTTTTATCTGAAGTAAAAGTTTCTTGATGATGGATAAAACTATCTGTCCACTGTCTGGAGCTAATGTTTAATTTTCTTCTCAGCGCTTTATGTAGTGCAAAAGTTTGAAAGTTTAATTTCTCATTTTCTTGTAGGCAATGCAATCTATGTCCATCACAGATCGAGATCAGATAGAATCATATATATCGTCATCCATTAAGAATGCTTTTTCCAGGGTATGTGTTCAACTTGTTTGTGGTAAATTATCTAGATGTTGCTGTTTGGAGATTCAAATATTATTATTATTACTTTGCATTTGTCAAGGAACTGGGCTTTCTTAAAGGGAATTTTTGACTGCTGGAGGCTTCTTGAATTTTATATGCTATGCCCTATCTCACTCTCTATAGAAGTATTTTGGAAAATTACGATTTACCTCCTTGTGGTTTGGCCCTATCACAATTTGTCCATAGACTTTCAATCGTTACAGTTGACCCACTAAGATTTGGACTAAAATGAAAGTATTAGGGTTCTGTCCAAAGTACCCCTAATGAATTCATTTTAATCCAAACCTTCGGGGTCAAAATTTAACAATTGAAAAAATCTTGTGGGACTAATTTGTGATTGGGTAAAGCCACATGGGGGCAATTTGTTTGTGCAAAAAAAGCAAAATCTATTAATTTAGACGGAACCCTAACAATTTCATTTTATTCTAAACTTTAGGGGGTAAAATGTAAAATTTTAAAGTTTGTGGACTAAATTTTCATAGGGCCAACAACGAGGGAGTAAATTATGATTTACTCAAAAGACTTTTCTGACACATGTCAAACTTTTTGTTTCTGTTTTATACTTTGGAGTGTAAATGGGTTCAAATGAGTAGTTGGCTATTTTGGCTACCTTCAGTAGCTGTGTAAGTTAAACGTTTTTGCTTGCTTGTTGAAACTTGCAATCAACTCTAATTGATGCAAATCATATATGCTTAGTGTAATTATTATAAATTTGAGCTATGCTTGGCTTGGCTTGCTTAGAAACTAGTTTAACAGATGAGTTTTAACCTTGCATGAAAGATTTATGGTTTCCGCCTTTCTGTTGCATTCATTTACATTAAGTATTGTATTTACTTGACACCCATTTTACACACACACACACACACACAAAAAAAAATCATATTTAATAAATAATTAACTTGATGATAATTCTAATAAAAGGCGAGATTGTGCAAAAGCAATTATAAAGCTTTACAAACATCCAAACCATGTTTTCTCACTTTCTGTGGCTGTCATGTTTGGCAGTCAAACTTGGAACCCAAGTCTAGCTCTACTAGTTTAGGCTAATTTAAAGTCTTAAAAAGATTTTAATGACCTTAGCTTCACCAATTAGTTTGGTCTGCATGATCACAGACACACTCATACATACTCAGTTGATTTTCTTGCACATCACTACATCTCTTATTACATGCATTGGGTCAATGGTTCACCCAGCCTTGTGTCACTTTCAGCTGCATTTTTATTTTAATATTTTAATTAAGGATCCCTGATGTGATTGCTGTGACTATTAATAGTGGATTGCAAATTTGAGATACGACATTTATTATTTACTTTGTGATACGACATGCATTGGGTAGTGGTTGCCAACAATGTCCTTGTTATAAGTTTCATTCCTTAGGATTTTGAAAAGCTTTTCTTTGTTCCTAAGTTTGTTTCCTACTAGGAAATTGAGCAATAATTTTTTATGATAGTATTGTTTTTTAATGCCTTCCTAGCTCTCTCTTTCGTGAATTAATTCGTGAAAGAGAATTATTTGAGATATCTACGTCCCTTAGCGACCATCCTACCAGTCTCACAGATTTGCGAGGAGGCTCATGAGAGCCAAACAGCCAGTTTCAATGTGAGATCCAGCTAGGCAGTCACTCCATAATCTGGCTCTCATGATAAATAATTCTATGTATATACATATCATTACCTCTTTGTGGTCCATTCTCTAACATGTGAGTTTCCCCCTGCAGTCTCTGTTGAAGGTTCATTTTTCATTTTCAAATATTTTTCTGTTCTTGGTACAGTTACTGCATGCTGTTGAAAAAGCAGACCCAATGCATGGACATCCTTTGGCATTGCTTGCTGATGAAACCAAGAAACTTCTGAAAAAGGATTCAACCATGTTCATGCCAATTCATTCTCAAAGGCATCCACAAGCAGCTGTTGTTTCAGCATCACTTGTTCATAAATTGTATGGGAACAAGTTGGTAAGCTTATGTTTACTTTGTTTTTATAAGTAAATCTTCTCATCTTCTGTACATGAGATAGTCTTAATCATATCTCTTTTTTTTATTTGTTTTTTGTTAAGTTAATCATATCTCTTATTTTCAGAAACCTTTTCTCGATGGTGCTGAACATTTGACCGAGGATGTTGTATCTGTATTTCCAGCAGCTGATAGCCTTGAGCAGTATATACTGGGTCTTATAGTGTCTTCATGTGAAGAGGAGACTGCAGAGGTCTACTGCAAGAAACTAATTCCATATGAGGTAAGATAGGCGGATCTTGAAGATTCTTATTTTTCTATCTATTGGACTGGTGAGAGAGTTTAGCTACATCAAGCAATGATAAATGATGAAACACTGCGTATTAGGATGTACATTTGAAGTGCACAAAATAACACCAATTTATAAAATATTCAGGTGTTCTAAAACCCTCGAACATAATGAGTAATGTGATTTGGAATTTAATTGTCTAATGAGTGATGACTACATTTGAATCACAAAAGACATAAGGAATGAAAAGTCAGTGATTAATATTTGAGTTGCATGCTTAATTCACTTTGCAATGCACTTTATAAATGGGACAATACATAGACATTATGAGGAAAATAGCCATGGCTTTCCTTTGCATTAAGTGAAACTACAGACACCTCCCTCTTGTTTTATCAAATTATTCTGACCTCCTTGTTATGGTGAATCTTGGAATGGTTATTATGTTGCAAGAAAGGCTTGCAATTTTCAGCGAGGGTGGTCATTCTGATATTGCTTGTCCACATTTTAATTTTGGGGCATAGATGAGGATGGTTACCTCCCTCATGCTTTCTCCGTGAACAAAAATTCTCCACCATATAGAAAATGTTGAGCAAGGATCATGAATGGTTTTCATACTTCTTGTAGCACTTTATAATATGCAGTGTTACATAGGGCTATAAATGAACAACAGCTTGGATTGGGCTTTGGTAGAACGCTTGTTTATTTGGAAACAAACTGAAATCAAGCCATACTGTAAGGCTTGTTTCTTAAATAAGCTGAGTTCAAACAAATTATTCTTTTTTGAGCTCAAGGGTAAACAATCCAACCTTGAGCTTCAAATAGGCTTGCTAATAGGGCTTCATTTGGACTTGAGAAAAGCCCAGAAAAACTCAATTTTGTGAAGAGGTGCTACCCATGCCATGAACAAACCTAGTTCAAGTAATTTACTCTCTTATCTGTCTCTTTGCTTCTGTTGTTAAGTTTCTTTATTCTTTCTATTCATGGCTTTCATCTATTCCTCCAAAATTGTTCCCCCCAAAAAAAATCATGTTAAAAGTATATACCCACAATAGTCAATTCTTTCCTTTTCCTCTACTAATTGGATTTCTCCCAAAATGTCATCTTGTTTCTTCTTTTTTTTATTAATTTTACTTCCAGTTGCTTCAACTAACAGTCTTAATTCCCAATCACTCTCAAACATCTGAACCCTGTTCCAAGTACATCAGGGTCACTGCTAGATATTTTTACAGTAGTTGATGAAGATGAGAAGAGGATGCATGCCAGACTTAGCTATTGTTTCTCATTATAAGCAATGCATTTTCTTTTCTTCAATTTGTAAATTATTTTATTCCTTGTGTGCAATAAGTATTCCAAGTAAGTTAATAAATATGATGAACTTTTTAACTGTTATTGATCTTTCGAAGAACACGTTGATCTCACCACAGGTCCCTCTCTTGAAAAGATTTTGAGTTTTGGGTGTTCTGATTCGTGTTATGTTGTGTTTTGGGGTTAAGAAGTGTTTTTGTAACGGCTGGGCTTGAGGTGGGTTACGAAGATTAAAGGAAACATACCACAAGTGGGTTGAATGATACTTTTCAAACCATGGGTAGGCAAAGTGATTTTCGCCCAAACCACAGGTGGATTATGTGTAATTATCCCATATATATATGTTGTGAGTGAAGAGAGGGGGGGGGGGGGGGGGAGGGTGGGGGTGGTGTTTTTGAAATACCAAGCCAACTCTGCCTCTATTAATGATTAGAGTCATATTTTATTCACAGTTGGTTCTAAGCCCGAAGAGAGGAGAGTTGCAATAAGTCAAAGGCCAATGTAAAACTTAGTCATTTTGTTATGAATGGATCCTTTACAGATACCCTGATTCGTCTGTTGAGGTTCCTTAGTCAACCTCAAAGTTTTGGAACTGAGGTCTTATTTTTTGTTGTGTTGAGATAGCAAGCTGAGTTGAGTTAAACTCAAGCTTGTGTCAAATATTTTCAAGCTGAGTTTGAACACTACTCTTTCGTGATCAAGCCAAGTCCAAACATTTAATACTTGGCTTGGCTTGATCGGCTTGGTTATAGCCCTAGCAATCTAACTATATTTTGCATTTTGAGATAGTTATACTTATATTTATGTATAAAAAATACATAAATTATGTGATGAAACTTAGTTTGGTTTGCCATATATTATTTTGACTCTTGATAGTTTATGTTTTCCTTTTAATGTTATTTTTGTAATTTTTTTTAAAAAAATTTCTTATTTCCATTTAGATTGAATCTATATCTGGAACATTGGTGATGCGTTGGGTCAATTCGCAGCTTGGAAGAGTTTTAGGTTGGGTTGAGCGAGCCATTCAACAAGAGGTAATTGCTCAAGTTTATTTCATTTTGCTTCCAAATCATGGCATAAGTGGTGTTTATTTGCCTGCCACTTGTTTGGAGTTGAATGAACATAATGTTGCTTGGTATTCCATTTTCTTTCTTCAGAATTTGTCCCCTACCATTTTTCTATGTATAGATTCTGCTATTGTTTATATTTTTTATATTGTTTATATTTATAGATGTTTCCTTTTGGGGCATAGTGCATTGTTCCGCTAAATCTAATCATGTAAATTTTGTATATTGAAAATTTAAATGAGTTTTACTGAATTTTAAAATTTCATTTCATGCATCATTGCTTTTATTTTCACATATCTATGTAAAATTCTTAGTTATGCTTCTTAATTGATGAGACTGAGATATTCCTAAACCATGGTGTGGTTGATAACTCATGTTGTTCTTTCTTCATCTTCTCTGTGTTGAGATATTTCACCCACCAAGTAGCTCTCTTGTGTATCCTTTTTCAGAGGTGGGACCCAATATCGCCTCAACAGCGGCACGGGAGTTCAATTGTTGAAGTTTATCGAATTGTAGAGGAGGTATGCTTGTGTTTGTTCTTACATGCCCTTTATAATTTGTTTTGTAAATGTGCTTTCAAAATTTGTTCTATTTGGTTGGATTTGTATAAAGTTGATAACTGAAAGTCTGTTGGTTCATGTTTAATTGAAAGCTAAAGATGAACTGGATATAGTTTTGTCATCAGATGTCTTCTTCTTTTCCTGGACTCTTATCAAGGCACTGTGATACCTCCCCATCCCCACAAAAAAAAAAAGAAAAAGAAAAAAGAAAGATGCAATAGAGCAAATTTGTCCCTTGAATCCTTTTTTTTTTTTGGGGGGGGGGGGATATAGATGTGGAAAGTTATCATGGAGAAATTATCACTTCAGTTATACATTTCCTTTTTTTTTGTTTTTGTAAGTAAATAGTTTCATTAAAAACAGAAAAAGTGGTACCCAAGTACACACTTTGTTGATAAATTTCGTGATTGAAATTACTAGACAGTTTCTGTCCTTGCATAACAGCATTTTTCTGACCTTTTTTCGTTTTTTGAGATACATTCAATGAAGTACAAGGGTTTCCTATTCTGCAAGTTTTGTAATTGCATGAATGCTTTTTTAGAGGGCAGATTGATATTAGAATAATATCACTTGATGAATGATCTGTAAATAAAGGAGATTAAAGAATGAATTACAAGATGTTATTTACAGGAGGACAATGATTCTAAAAACTCAGAAATGGAGTTACAATTACTAAAACCCCACATCTGGGAGACTGGGACTAATCAAACAACAATCTAGAAAACAATTCTATCAAATGTGTTCCTGAAATTTCCATATCCTCCACCCTCCCTAGTGTCTGCATCAAACATAATGGAACCAGATCTTGCCTAACCAATTCCACCATCCAAACAACAACTCAGTGACTGTTTTGGGTAGCACCCATGGAAGCCCAATGGTGCGAAAAACAATACTCCACGTCTTGAATGCAACATTACAGTGTAACAAAAGATGCTCCATGGTCTCCCCACTGCAACAGCACATACAACACCACCCTACTAAAGTGTATCCTCTCTTGATGAAATTATTACATGTAAGGATCTTCCCCCATGCTACCGTCCAAACAAAGAAAGAAACCCTCCTTGGGGCCTTGACACACCAGATACTTCTCCAAGGGAAACTCTTAGCACAAGGCATCATAAAAAGTACACACATCAAAGTCTCCATTCCCTTTCAACCACCAAACCCCTACCTTGGTCAGAGTATCTTTACTTTGATGAAAGAATTTGTTGATGGAGGTTTTGGATTCTTGCAGTTTTAAATATACTTGTGAGACCTGGTGCTTACGTCTTTTATGCACTTTTGCACTATAATCTATTATACACTTATGGATATGTTAGTAGTTCCTTCTGTGATGAATATTTTTGATGCAGACGGTTGATCAATTTTTTGCTCTTAAAGTTCCAATGAGGTCTACAGAGATGAATAGCTTGTTTCGTGGCATTGACAATGCATTTCAAATGTATGCGAATCATGTGGTTGACAACTTGGGTGAGTATCTGTGTGAAAATACATTCTTGAACGAGTGTTCCTTTTCTAAAGAATCAAGGCAATGTGTTTTACATAGTAATTCCACTGCGTCAAAGAGAGGTGGACCATTTTTTTTTTTTTCGAGTTCCCCCCCCCCCCCAAACCCAGTTTCAAGTTATTAAATTTTGCTTTTTACATCAAGTTTTTATAGAGCTGTATTTGTTTTTAATGTTTATCAGGCAGTGAAAATACCAAATGAATACTCCTGTATTTTTCTCTTATACTTTTTTATGGCATCTGAGACTCTAAGTTCCTTTTCAATTATGGAGAACTATTTGATACATCCTCGATACTCCTGTACTTGTGTCAAGCACATGTCGCATGTAAATGTTAGGGCTGAAGATGGTCTAGGCTGGGTTAGGTTCAGGTTGGGTCAGCACCAGGGAACAAATATCATAGAGCCAGCCCTGCCCTGGTCCTAATGGGAAAATAAGGCCTAGAGGCCTGGCTTGGCTTTTTGAGTGGATTTTGTTGAAGTGTAGCATTAGTGGTTGAGGTTTGTGTAAATTCAAGAGATCCATGGTTAAGATTTAATTTCTCGCAATTTTCTTTCCATTGGTTTTTTTCTTGCATATACACACATTATCATTAATAAAATAAAATATTAGGCCTGGTTCAAATTTTAGTGAGCCAAGGCCCATCCTTTTATTTGGTGATGCAAAATTTATTTGCTGCTGTTTATTTTAGGGACTTGTTCATATATCAGCTTGTGCAAATTCTGTGTCATATATGACTCTCTCTCTCTCATAATATCAAATTTACATTCTCCCTTACACAATGATGATGAAATATATCTTCATATGTTTTTTTATCTCTCTAGTCTCTCATATGGTCAAATTTGCATTCTTGCATGTTCTGCTTCTAGGTTACTATTTTCCTTCAATTGTTTTGCCTTTTTTTTTTTTTTTTTTTTAAAATATATATTGGCCCTGAAGTGTGATTTTGATCATGTAGCTAGCAAGGATGACTTAGTTCCACCTGTTCCTATCCTTACACGATACAAGAAGGAAGCAGTTGGAATAAAGGCTTTTGTAAAAAAAGAATTATTTGACCCTAGGCTGCCAGATGAGAGAAGATCTATTGAAATAAATGTCCTGACGACACCAACCCTCTGTGTTCAGTTAAACACTCTATATGTAAGTTCAATACTAACTTGGTCTCTGCTCTCTAATGAACAATATCTAGATAATTATTTCTGGGAGTGCAATTTCCTCCCGCCTCCTCTCTTTTGCTGAATGTAATGATTGTTTATTCTAATGTTGGTATAGTCCATTCTGGATTTGGAGTTCGTGGGTTCCAATTTCACTTTCTTATATTAGTCCTGTTCTTTTTTTCAAAATGAATTTGAAAGTTTTCTCTTTTTGCATTAATTATGTTTATACATGGCATTCGACCTGATAGCCCAGTGCTACTGGCATGCTGTGATGCTTTGGTGTTCAGGGTTCAAAAACCACCTCCCCACCCCCCAAAAAAAAAAGAAAAAAATTACTTCACCCAAAAAAAGTTAATACGTGATTCCTTTTGATGTTAGCTATCCCTAAGTTTTTAGCAATGTCATGATTTCCTTGTTGGTTTTTTCTTTTGTTTTTAATTTTGAATGGACTGTCTTAACTAAATAATGGTCTAAACACTATCAATTCATGTATACACTTACAGAAGAGCAATTGAGCTAATTCAAAAATTACTTTTTGGTAAAAGTTAAGTGGTTTTCCTATAGAAAACATCTTTAAATTATGAGATGTCTGATTTGGAATAAATCTCCAATTTGGTATTTGATGGAATGATCTTTCTGAATATTGATGAACTAATAGTGAGGAAGCTTTTTTTTTTTTGATAGGTAATAGTGAGAAAGCTTTGTGCATTGGGTACGACCTTTTTTTATTTTTAATAGTAAGGAAGTTTAGATCTGTCCTGGGGTTTGAAGACTTTTAAGTAATTTTTCCTAGATTTACCTTAACGAAGTCCATGACTGGTTAATTTATTCATCATAAAAATATGGCTCATCCACAGGGAAGAGATATCTGCAAGGTCAATCTCATCATTTGAAAAATAAAAAATATTTATAAAAGAGTAACATGAAAGTTACTTCAAGAAAAACTTTCATGTTTTTTTCTTTGTTTGGTGTCTTTCTTATTGTCCAAATTAGTATCGAATATTCTTTGGAAGCACCATGCTGGAATATTTGTTGCCTTTTCACCAACCAAACTTAGTTGTGGAAACAATTCATGAGACAAAAAATCTTGTCAAATAAAAGATGAAACACTTGTCAGAGTCCTTGATTTCTATATAATAGTATTGTCGCTCTAGTAATCATTTACTACCACTATTGCATCATATTTTAAACTTCTTTTTGTTTTTCTAATTCCTTGTCTTTTACTTGCAGAAAATTGCTCATTGATTTCTTTATTATATGACATTTTGATAAAGGTTTTGGTGCTATTAACAGTATGCAATTAGTCAACTGAATAAGTTGGAGGATAGCATTTGGGAGAGGTGGACAAAGAAAATGCCCCGTGAAAAGTTTATCAGTATGTGACTTAACAAATCAATCTGTTATTGTGCATGTGTGCGTGTGTTCTTTATGTGACTACATAATTTTTTTAATGAATGGATTCTTTGATGTAAGTTATATGAGCAAAATGACTCCTTACGGGATATTATTCTCTCTCAAAAGTGTCAGTAAAACAAAAGGGGAGTCCTGGGAACCATGGCTTGGACATGGCCTTACCTTTCAGCACGTTTCCCAGTTGCCTTGAAAGCTCAAACCTGCACTTTTGTGCTTCGCAAACCAAAGCTCTTGTCATTATATCAAATAATGAGCCCTATTTCTTTTTCTCTAAGAGTCCGTTTGATTGTGGTGAAAACTAGGGGATAGAAAAAATGGGGGAGGGGTGTTAGGTTTGGAGGGGAAAAGAGAGGTGGGGGGGGGGGGAGAGAAAATGGTAGGGCCTGGAAATTTTATCCCTGGGCCCACTAAAACACAATGTCCCCAAATCGGGGAGAAAATTGGAGGGAAAAGAGGGGTTATATTCTATGGACAATTTTGCCCCCATTTTGACATTGAGTTCCAGCCCTTTCTGTTTTGTTTTGTTTTTTGTTTTTGAGTTCCAACTGTTTTTTTTATTTATTTATTTATTTTTTTTAAGTTCCAGCGTTTTTTCCTACTCCTATTCGAACTTTACCCCCTTTTTTTCATCTTTATCCAAACTTTACATACCAACGTTAGCCACAATTCATTTGGGATTTTTTTTTCTTTATTTTTTAATATTTTATTTTAACCAATTTAATAAAATAAAGTAATAGTTGTAATGTGTCACTTTTACAATGTGTCCAATTATTTCTTATATACTATGTAATTGGGGCATGGTAATAAATTCATTCAAACTACCTTATCTATCTTCTCACGTTTCTCCTCAAACAAACATATGAGTTTTCAATCCCTCTACTTTTGCACCTCCAACCAAACACCATGAGGGAAATCTAAAATCTCTTCTAACCACCCACATTTCCACCCCTTCAACCAAATGAAACCTAAAGCTAACAAGAGGGGGGAAGAAAAGAAAAAAGAAACACAATGAAAAATATCTTGACTAGTTAATGTTAAGAGTTTCTATGAGAGGTTCATGACTAGTTAATGTTAAAGAGTTTCTATGAGAGGTTCATACATATAGTATGAATAATTTGTACAATCAACTTGACAAGTGACTTTTTTAAAAAAAAATAGTTATCAAGCAATATATGACCTCAGCCTCCACTACATTGGGCCCTTTTAAGTTGAAAGCATTTTTTTTTTTTTGGCTTTCAAAACAAAGGATTCTCAAATAATGTGATCCATGATTTATGCTGTTCCTTTGGGAGAGAGATCCACTTACCTGCCCCTTTACAATAGCTGATGTGCATTGTATCTCTTCAAGTGTTATTTGTAAACATTTAATGATAATTATAATTTGATAAAGCATGGTCCCCGGTACAACCTTTGCTTACCAGTGGCCTCCACCTCGTGAAACTTGATTCCAGCCACTGTAATAAACGATGGGGTTAAACATTTAACTATTGCTTGCACAATCACTCATTGGTTCTACTTGATAGTATCTTCTTTAATAAGAGCAGGATAATGCCAATATTTTTAATTCTTTTTGTTAGTGCTTATTATGCAAAATCTTTTGTCTAGAGAAATCCATTATCGAGAAATCTAAAAGTTTCACTCAGAAGGACACATTTGATGGGAGTAGAAAAGATATAAATGCTGCTATTGACCGGATTTGTGAATTTACTGGTAAGAAAAATATGCATTTTCCCTTGTCTATTTCCTTGATAAACAAAGTTGGTCAGTGAAAAATTTATTCTTTGCATGTTCCAGGAACTAAAATAATCTTCTGGGATTTAAGGGATCAGTTCATCGATAACTTGTATAAACCCAGCGTTAGTCTCTCCAGGTTGGAAGCTCTAATTGAACCACTTGATGTGGTAAGATTTTTCCCCTCATGAAGCTACTTTTTAAATTTGTTTGATATGTTAATGCTGCTTAATTGGAATAGAGTAATTAAGAATTTGAAGTCTTTTGTTTTATTCCTTGCATGGTAAGTTTCATATGAAACTGCTCCATCTATATGATTTTGACGGACTTAATTTTTAGATCACCTCAGCAAACAGTGTTGCATAAGATTTTGAATGCACATGTGGACTCTAAATTTCATGAGGGTTGCATTAGGGCAAAATACCCGCTGTACCATGCGCTGGGGTTTAGTAAGGCTACAACTAAATTTTTTCTAGTTATAGGGAACTCACATTATATACAGACATTTTCTCTCTGCAATAAGTGTGCCAGATTCTTCTATTTTGTTTAAGAAAATTTTGTTAATAGATTCAGATATAGCTATTGTTAAAACTTGAGTCTTCAATGTAATCTTACGGTGACTTTGTCGATGCAAGATACAAGACCAATTAATAAGAATTTTAAGTGACCTTGTCAATGAATATTGACTGATATTGAGATCGCTTGTCACTGTCAACTGCTGCAGGAACTTAGTCAACTCTGTGATATAATTGTGGAGGCTCTCAGGGATCGCATTGTGACAAGTCTGCTTCAAGCGTCACTTGTATTTGCCTTACCTGTGCTATTTTAAACAAATATGTCACAAATACTATTAATGCTTATGACTGAAACTGGTGTCCTTTTCCAGGATGGCTTTCTTCGTGTTATATTAGATGGAGGTCCATCACGAGTTTTCTCCCCAGGCGATGCAAAACTATTAGAAGAAGATTTGGAAGTCTTAAAGGTGTTTGTGACTCTTTTGAGTGTTAACTGAACAAGAATGTGAAAATGCACTGTGGATTGCCTGAACCAAAAAGTTGATTTCTAAATACAACGAGCCTGCAATTCTTTTGGACACTCATTTGTGCATCTCTTTCTTATGACAAAGAGGCAACTTAGTAGTTTTTTGCAGAACAGCCCTGGAAGAGAAATTTCCAATTTTAAGAAAGCTTTATAAACTCATTCCCCTTTTTACATTTTATTGCTTTACTTGGGAAGTTTTTCAACTTTGGTTGTGTAATATGAACAATTTCAAGTACTTCTTATAAGACAAAAACTAATATTATATTACATCAATGTGGCTTTTTTTTAATAGGAATTTTTCATTTCTGGGGGAGATGGGCTTCCTCGAGGAGTGGTAGAAAATCAGGTGGCACGTGTTCGGCATGTAATAAAGTTGCATGGCCATGAGGTTAGTTCTGCCTTTTATTTTTATTCATTACTGAAAAAAAAAAAAAAAAAAAAAAAAAAAAAAAAAAAAAAAAAAAAAAGGTTAACAGACAGCTGGAAGGCATTTGAGGTACTTAGCTTATACAAAATTTATGATGTCATTGTCCTACAACTCGACCTTTTTGTTTTGTTGTCCTAACACTGCTAGCAACAGTTGTAAGTCTTGTGACTGCTTGCCTAAAAAAATAAAATAAAATAAAAGTTAATGTTAATGTGTTAGCACACTATGTGACATTTGTAAGAGGTGAGCCCCAATTTTCCCTTTGGCTTGACTTGGTTTGATTTGGGACAGTTAGCCACATCTGACTAGCATTCTCCTTGTCTTATTTCGCCATCAGTTAGGTTATCAATTGCACCAGGGAAAATTTTTCATTGAAATTGGTGTATCGCCATTGATTCACTAATATTTATTTTTTGCTTAGATATCTTCTATTTTTCATTGTGCTAGTATTGTTTTGTTTATTAGCTGAAGTTGGCTATTCTGCATTGATTCTTCCTGAGAGTCCATCCCAAAAGCATGTTATATAACTTCTTAATTGTTTGCAGACTCGAGAATTGATTGAGGACTTGAAATCTACCAGCGGCCTGCAAATGCAGGATGGCAGAAGCAGATTAGGAGCAGATTCAAAGACTCTATTGAGAATATTATGTCACAGAAGTGATTCAGAGGCCTCTCAGTTCCTCAAGAAACAATACAAACTACCTAAATCTTCTGCTTAGGTAATCCCTGTATTGCACAAAAATGGACACAAGGAAAGTTAAGGCAACATAAATGTGTAGTTTTAGCAACTTGCTTATGTAAATATGATGTCATTGCTTCTAAGAGAAAACCATGGTAGTTAGTTTTCTTGTTGTATGTATTTTTTATTTAATTCATTGTTTATTTTGTTGTATGTGTAACAACTACTTTTTGATTTAGCTGGTACTGTTATATGTTAGTTGAACTCTGTAACTGGTTCATTCAAACTCTAGTTTCAATGTCATCGACACTTTAGTTGCTGAGAAAATAAAGAAGAGGAATGTAAGCATGCAATATAATGGGTCTCAAGGCATATATACAAGTGTTCATATGCTATGTAGTATGTACGTATGTATCTACTGCCAGTCTTAAGGCATGATTATTGATTTGCTTTTTAAGGCTTCTTTTGCCCCTTAATATGTGTTATATGGTATATGGGTCTTCGGCTACTAAATAATAAGGCATGGGCATTCTACTTGAGATAGAAGTTAATTCACTTTATCGTTTAGATAAAAAAAGAAGTAAATTCACTTATAAATGACTTGTAAGAATGATTTGTATTAGTTCATTTACATCGAATAAAGTTTGTCGAAGTATTATTTCTTTGACATGTGACAATATAGTAAATTCATATTTTAACTAAAAAAAAGGTATATTGTCTAGCATTACTTATCCAAAAAAAATTAAGAGTCTTGGCCAAGAAGTTTGTCGAAGTATTAGTTCATTGACATGTGACAATATAGTAAATGCATATATTAACTAGAAAAAAGGTATCTCATCAAAAAAAAAAAAAAAAAAAACTAGAAAAAAGGTATATTGTCTAGCATTACTTATCCAAAAAATTTAAGAGTCTTGGCCAAGAAGCCCCACAAATATATGAACCCAAAAGCAATATATGAACCCAAAAGCGTTCGAAGATGGTGTGTGCGTCTATATATATATATATATAAAGTTAAGAATGAATTGGATGGCCAAGAAGCCCCAAAAATATTTGCAACTAAGCAAAGCACGATGAATTTTGAATGATTGAGATGAGATGAGATGCGCAGTGGAAAATTTTTCATTAGTGAATTACTCGCTTACTTGACCTACCTTTTCTTTCAAGTAGGCCACTTTTTTCAGAATATAGTTCAAGATAACCGTGGCCGAGAATGTATATATATATATATATATATATATATATTTGATGTTGACAATTTCAGAATGTAGTTCAGGATAACCATGACCGAGAGTGTATATATATTTTAAATGTTATTACGAACCAAGAACAGCAAACTAGCCTCAAACTGCAGGTACACTTATTGGATAGTCTTGGCCCATTTGAGTGGATAGTCTCGGCCCATCTTAGCCTACTAGTTGAACTAAGTGGAATTGGCCGAGCACGAGTCAAGTATCCCAAGACATGCCGTGATCAAGAGATGGTGCATTGGAGGAATCCACCTGTCGAGCAACTGGTGTCAGGCACAAGTTACTAGAAAGTTATATCAACGACAAAAGCGAGTCTCCTTTGACCAATGATTTGACACAAAGGGACCCACTGAATATCCTCTCATCATGATAACTCCATTGAGAGGGGTATAAATGGAGGAGGAAATGTAAGAAAAAAGGAGTTGGAAAATTTGGGAAGAGAGAGACACGAGAGTAGTGAGGAAAAACACATCTCGAGGAGAAGGAAATCCTGCTTGGATTTCAAGGTAAAAGCTTGGCTGCCTAGTAGCCACCTCGGCTGAGCTAAAAACTAGAGAGTTAGGTGCAAAAGTAATGTTAAATCTCCATCAATTACCTGAAGAAACACTTTTTGGACCTCCCATTGTGAGATAAGCCCAAACCAAAATATAAGTAAATTGGGAGTTTAGGCCTAAAAACCCAAGGTTGTTGGAAACAGACCACCACAGTTGTCATTTTGAAATGTTCATTTCAACCATAGTTTCACTCACCTCCCAAAAAGCATAGTTGGCTTAACCAGGAGGAGTTGAGATTTCAGGCTTGTAGAAGGAATCAATGAAGCAAATTGAGGGTACTCTACTTTGAGGAGAAATCACTTGCTAAATGAATGTGCTTTTGATTAGTGAACGTAGAAACTATTGTGAATGCTTTCCAACCAAACATGTAAATCGGTTGAAGCAGGAGGTTATTGCGGTAACCAAGCTATGCCGAGGCCACTTTGGATATTCCTTTAACTTTTTGTTTGTTTCACAATTCAAATGGACAGGGACTGGTAAAATGCTGTGTGATTGATTGTTAAGTGCTTTCACTTCATCCCACACGAGGCTATATTTAAGTAGGTGATTCACTACCAATGTGAAGAAAATGCTAGATCAAGAAAAGGGGGTACTACGAGCCCTATACTCCACGCTATATAAAAAGGAGGTGGATGACTATAGTTAGAGGAAATTTAGAGAGAATTTGTATCCCTCATAAAAATTTTGATCCTATAATAGGAGGAAATTTCGATCCACTGCACTAACTGTCCATTATTGAGAGATTATAATGTAACAGTAGAGAACCACAACCATTTTGTAGTTTCTACAAGTGGAATGCACTAAAGTCCATGTTCTCTCATATTTCTTGCACCATCATATTTTATGCTATGTTTGGTTAAGGTGAAAAGGGAAAGAATTGAAAAGAGAAAAAATGGGTGGAAAAGAAGAATGTTTTTCATTTTTTGGTAGAGGAGAGAAAATGGAGGGTAAAGAAAATGGGGTGGGTGATTTTTCACCGAGCTCACAAAATATCTCCCCCCCCCCCCCCACCCCAAAAAAAAAATGGAAAGAAAAGAGAGGGAAAAAGTAGGTGTGAATTTAAAATGACTTATATGCCCTAATCTAAGTCATTGTCAACCATTTTTCCCCCAATACAAGTTATCATTTCTTATATAATGGGAGTATAACAATAATTACTACAAATTATCAAAAAATTCTCTATCATTTTTCATCTCAACCAAGCAAAACAAATATATATTCATTTTCTATCATTCTGCTTTCCCACCCCTTCAACTTCAACCAAACACACAACAAAGAAAGCACAAATCATTCTTTTCTCTTACTTTTCTATCCTCCTATTTTTCAATCAAGTAATTACAAGTTGTTAGTTGTTAAGATACATATAATACAAATATGAAAGTTGCGTTACAGAATATAAAGGCCCGTTCGGTAAGAGATTTCTAGTAACATTGTTTGTATTTTTTAGAAATACATGTGAGTGAAAAAGTATGTAAAAATATATATAATGTTGTTTAAACACTGAAAATTGTTATTTAAACAACGATAACAAATAGGTCCTAAATTGTTCCACACTAAGTGATTGTAAATTTGAATTGCTCCACACTGAGCAATTGTTGTACCAAACCCGAAACTTATTTGTATTTTATCTATGAAAATAATAATTCCAAACATAATTCAAACACCACAAAAATGAGAAAGCTTCTCATATAAATTAATTGCAAATTTTATCACTCTAAACCAGTCCAACATTATTAATTGCATAATTCATTACTATCAAACAAGTCCAACATTTTCCAAGTACAATGACATTACCACGAGGTGGTAATTCATGGCACGTAGAAGAAGATTTTTGTCCAAGTTAGGGTGAACCCACATCTCCAACACCGCTAGACATCTTTTCAACCTAAAATGACCAATAAATAAATAACTCAATTACTTAACATTATGAATAAATGTGAGAATAAAGGATGATATATAAAAAATGTAAAAGCATAATGTAGTCATAACCTGGTTACTCGATCGTTGAACCGATAACGCCTGTGATTTTATTTTTTATTTTTTTTGAGGGAAAAGGCCTGTGATTTTAAAGTAGCCATCTCTATTTTTAGAGAGTCCATTTCTTCCTGTTGTTGTGTCATTGCCTCTTGTTGATGTACAATTGCCCTTTTAAGCTCGCAGATTGTTTCTTTATCTGTAGCAGCTCTCTCTTCCTCTGAGTCCACCCTATGCCAAGACAAATGTATTGTAAGATATATGATAATTAACTCAAGACATTCCCATAAAAAATATAAAAACATCATTAAAAAAAATCAAGACATTTGATATCTAAAGCATATTTATTAATGTAAAATAAATTTATTATTGTCAGAAATAATTATTCAATCTTAATTTATTACACAAGCATATTTATTGTAAAAATTTTAATAACTGAACATATTTATTGAAAGACAAATTTATTAGATATTCATTATTACCAATTTTAATGAAATACTAATTATCCTTGCTAATGATGCTATACTAATTGCAAGACCATACTTCTCTATAGAAACTGTGGGGACCGTTCGGTCAATAGGCCCATAAAGTTCAGGATTGATTCAGGAATGTTGGGCCCGCGGCCCATCCGAGGATGCATATCCGTCCGAGGAGGCCAAGTCAGGTCATAATGTAGTTACTGAAGGGGATGGTAGTCAACACCACAAGGGTAGGGTTCTGTATCCATCCAAGGACACCATACTCCTCGGCAGTATTCGTCCGAGGACGACCAGGACGTGGTCTTATTGCAACCAGACCTCAGGATTAGGTCACCGTGAAAGATAGAATAACCGACCAAGGACGAAAGAGATAAGGCAAACAAATATCTATCACTACAGCTGCCTCCGCATTAATGACCTCTCAACCAACTCTCTGGCCGCATTAATGTGGAGGTGATGCCTGAACAGTAAGGAAGCAGCCTTACAGCTGCCCATAGGAAGTTCCAAGAGGTGCCAGATGGGACAGAAAGAAATCCTCCGGACCCAACCTACACGTGTACGGTGAGGATGGAACACAAAGGGGGGTATATAAACTAAAAGAAGAGCATGAGAGGGGGAGATCGAAAAACAAAAAAAAAGAAGAGGGAGAAAAACATAGAGAAAAAGAGAGGAGAGCAAAAGTAGAGAAAAGGAACTGCCTTGATCACTAGAGAAGAGGATCGTTGTACCAACTTTAGACCTTGAATATACATGAGAACGAATCTTTTTAGGGAAGACCACAGTTAACCTAGCTCTTTACACCCACGCTTTACAAATCATATTGTTTGGGCCTTTTTACGTGCGAACCCAACACTGTTAAGGTTCGTTGCAAATCGTGTCCTTACAGAAACAATATCCAATAAGGAGTTTTTTTTTTTTTTTTTTTTTTTTTTTTTTTTTTTTTTTACATAAGGAAATTTATAATTTGTATAATGCAAAACCCATGAAACTACCATATCTATTGATAAAACCAAACATGCAATCAAAGACCATATCCAAAAGCTCAATTTTGAAACTTGTTATACTAATAGATCATCTAAATTCACCCAAAATTGCAATTGAAGAACCAAATTGAAGTTTTGTATTCAAAACAGCAGGCTAGAATCAAATTATAAATTTACCAATATCTGAACAATGGATTCAAACTCAAAGAAAAATATCAATAAACATATTCATATAAGTTAAATAGACCAAATAATGATGTAGATAACCAAATATTGGCCCACATTGCTCAGAACTTTACAATCAAACCCACCAAAACCAAAATTCAAAGTCCAAAATTGCAAACAAAACCACAATTATACCCCAGAATAATCTTTGATAACACAGAACATCAAAAACCATTTCACCCAATTTTAGGGTTTTACTAATATGTGTCTTTAGGGCATACATTAATAAACTAATTTAGAAAAAAATTTATGGAAAAACAAAAAAGTTACCGACTTCTTTTTACAGCTTTTTCAATTCTCCATAAAATGTTTCCAAAAATGTATGACTTAATATGTGCCCTAACCGGACCCTTCCTAAAAAATCCCAAATTGACTAAGATAATTACCTGTCAATGTCATCTGCCAGGGGAAGCTCCTTGACCACACCTTGAAGACCCACAGCACCAATTTGATTTGATTGAGGGGATGGTGACCTTGAGAAAAGGAACAAAGAAAAAAAAAAGCATTAGGACTAAGTACAGATCAGACATTAAAAAGAAAAAGAAAAAGAAAAAAAAAAAAAAAAGGAAAAAAAGAGAGTGAGAGAGCTGTGATCAAGAGATAGAAAGGTTGTGAAAGACTACTAGGAATTAAAATAATCTTCCCTTCATAGGTTTACATTTTTGTGATTATACAAACTACTAAAACTTAAATCTAATTGACATAGGAAACCCTAACTCTAATTGACTAACAAAGCCAAATTCGAAATGACTGGTGAAATCCCAATTATTGAATCACAAAAATACCATTAACTCTAGTAAAAGCAAATAATAATACTAAAAAATCTAAGTAACTATTAACACCTAAAATAAAATACAATTGACTCCAAATCAAATACGACTATATTAAAATAAATCTTCCATTGTGCTTCCCACATCATCCTCGGCTGGTTTGAGAAAACTTCACCTCGAGACTTGACATGTGAAAGGAAAAATTCTAGTATGGAAAACTTGCTTCAACCCTTGAATCAACTTTATTAGCACTGATATGAGATAAACATTGCATTCCTCCGCATCATTGAGTTCAGGAAGAACCACTGTATCTAACTTTCCCACTTCAACAAGCTTTTTATATTCATGCATCATGGAGGGTTGATCCGTAGCACATGCATCAAACTCATTCACAATATGTGCACCCTCTCATGTTTTGCTTTATTGAAGAACTCTCTCTTCAGCAAGTATAGCAGAAATGCAGAATCTTCCTTATCAACTGTAGGCAATATATCTGATTCATCGACAAGTTGAAATAAATCTACTACACAAGTTGCAGATATTTTATCTTGTGGCTTACACTCTACAATATGTTCTCCTTGTTGGCATGAACATTGAAGCAGCATCTGTTGGCACATAACTCTATTTCAACTCTGGGTTTTGGTGGCTCAACATGATTGTTCCCTATCTTTGAAGCATTATCTTGAGGTTATTGGGCATTCTTTGGAAGAAAGCCTCCAAAAAACTGTGGAGAGCATTTAAATCATTCATTGCAGTTTGAAACTTCCAAGCCTTTCAGAGAGGTCTTGGATAGCTTTCCATAGATTCTCTAAGGTCTGTTCCATGGAATATTATGCTAAAGTCAGCTGAGGATTAGAGACTGAGCAAACACTCATCCCGTTTTAAAATTGTGCAAGGTCAGTACCTTTGCCTAATGTTGTTGCTTCAATCTAGAAAATTGGCATGAGGAGATAGGGGTAGGTAATTCTGTTGATAAAACTATAGGAAATATATTATTCTAAAGTGGTCTTTCAATTTTCCCCAAGTAATTGAAGATCAATGCAATCTAAACTAAAAGCTCGCATAATAGTTCAATTACTCTAAAGCTCTACCAGCAACTTTCGTTTCAGCAAACCCAACTTTTTTCTTTGTCATCTAATAAACCCAATTGCTGAATGAATTGGTCCATCTCAAATAACCAAACGTGGAAATCAGGTCTTAATCTTGATAACCATAAAAACAGATGGCTAGAATATTACAATGGTTCACTAAAATATATAGTCTCAGCAAATTATTGGAACAGAAACTTGGATTGCTAACTGGCTAATGTGCTCTGGAGTGATCATGGTGAGGGCCTTGATGGGCATATGGCAAGAGCATATTTGAAGCTTAGGAATTTAATTGTGTGGGCTAATGGACTTGATGGGTAGAAAGCTCTTTTATTTTTTATTTTCCCTTTGGATTTTGACCAAAGGAGTCAGGCTAAAAGCTAACCATTTTTTATTTAAACGGAGCAAGTCTTGACATTAAGTGATCCAGGGCCTTTGTAGGAAATTTTGAAGCAGTGACTGAAGACCTCGGTGGCAGCAACGCTTGCAGTGGCTTCTTAATGGACTTCTGGTTGTACGCAGTATTAGGGGACTCAGACAGTGAGCAGTGGCACAAAAGACCTTGAGACTTGGGCTTCCGGTGATGCTATCAATGCAGTTGCCAGTTCAACTTGGTATGATGCCGTTTCAAGGGCAAGTCTAAATCAAGGCTGCTGGACTAAGATGGGCTCGTCAGTCGGCATGGGTGAGTGGTCAAATTGGGTTCTAGAGTTGGGCCAATGATTGTGAGAGGGGCTATGGTGGCAAAGATGCGTACTTAGGAGACTGCATAGGTTTCATTGGTAATTTTTTTAGTGAACCATGGGATGCTTGACAATAACATATTGAAGTTTCCTCACATACTAAAATTGATGCAGGACAAACCAAAGCAATGCAACGATAGATTTGAAGAAGGAAAATAAAAAATATGTAACCTAAGAGTTAGCAGCTAGGCCTGCTTGGAGTCAGTTCCATGTTATGCCGGTAGGACAAATGTTTTCAAGCATAAAATAAGGGAAAACATCCTCCATTATTTTCTGACATTTTACAAATTTATGTTCCAAGATTGACCTAAGTTCCTACCATCAAATGAATAGAAAATATTCCAGAAATCCATTTTCTTTCCCTTGATTACACATAAAACAAATAGAGCCAAAGTGCAATAACAATCCATTATTTCTAATATGAGAATTCCCTGTCTAGAAACAAAATTAGAAAAAAATGAACATATATAAAATAATATTAGCTAGAGGAAGCACAAAAAGTTTCAAACCATGTTAACCAAGGATATCATATTTTGTTGTACATAAATTTAAAATGAGTATGTTATGAATTTTAACTAACCAAAACTGCTTCTTTCAACATGTCCAAAGAACATAAGAGACCCACATAACTTGTTAAAAATTTCCATGAACTTTATCATTATACGCTGCTGGCAGCCACACTAAAGACTTGTAAAAGGCAGGGAGGGCTCGTGCCAACCACAAATATGGGTTGAGGCCAAACATTTAAAAGTTTTTTTAACCACGTAACTGCAGGTAGTGTCATGAAATTTTGTTACGGGTTTAGCAATGGAACTCAAGTCAATGATATTACTTAAATATAGTGTGCAATCAAAGGTTCCTCCAAGGGTAGCTTTCTTTTCATGGTCTGCCTCCTTAGGTAAGATTTTAACTACTGACAACCTTTGCAAAAGGCGTATTCTTGTTCTTGATTGGTGCTATATGTGTAAGAGTTGTGGGGAGTTGGTCGATCACCCTCTTCTTCATTACCCCATAGCTTGTGAGTTGTGGTCATTGGCGTTTTGTTTGTTTGGAATTCACTGGGTTATGCCACACAAGATTATTGAGTTGTTTGAGTCTTGGTAGGGTAAGTTTGGGCGGCATCGCAACATAGACTTTTGGAGACTGTGCCGCATTGTTTGATGTGGTGTATTTGGCGTGAAAGAAATGCTAGAAGTTTTGAGGGATGTGAATGTTCTACGCTAGAGATTAAGTCCTTTTTCTTGCAAACTCTCCTTGATAGAAATGTGGCTTTGTCTCATTTTTCTTGTTTTTCCCTTCTTGTTTTACTTGTCGTTGTAATTCTGGTTCTTTATTTGTGCCCCATAGTATATCTCCAATGTACTCAGGTTGGCTTTATTTTTAATAATATTTTACGTTACCTATAAAAAAAAAAAAAATATAGTGTGCAAGTTCCTCTCTTAAACGACCATCAAGAATACTTCACATCATGTCATTTACTAATACACTGTTTTGTACTTGACATATTGTTTTGCATCAATGTAAATTAATATGACGAAAATAGTAACATATTTTTAGACTGAATCCAAAACAATATGTCATGTACAAAACACAGTATCAGAAGGCAATGACAATATGTCAGAATGCAAGCCTCATGAAAAGGAACACATTTTCAGATTGAATATGGAGTAGATTTGACAAGGTCTACGTATAAATAAATAAAAAAAAGTTGATAACATCATTCTTTCATTAATATTTATCATTCCCTGCTAGCAAATGTCTAATCCCATCATCAACCACAACCACAAAAGGGAATTTAACAATTTTGACTATTCTTTTTAGCCATTCAAGAGCAAATTAATTAACATCCAGATGCAGTATATTTAGATTTGAAACTTAATGTTTACTTATAGCCACACAACAACATGTAATATATACCAAGAATAAGATAGAACTGTGGAAAGTTAATGATGAAATTTTGAGTTGAATCGAGCTTTTACCTGAATTTCCTCTTCCTGCTCACTACCCATTGGGAACGTACAACATTTGGTTTGTCGAGTAAGACAAGGTTCTCCACATAGTTATCAGTACAAAAATTAATTGTCCACCCAGGAATGCCCAAATTCTTAACGTGCTGGCTCTCAGGGTCATATGAAGAGAGCTCTGTATCATCTCCTATATCATTCCTCCCCATTGTTCCATAAATACTACATGGCCATTTTCCCGGAAACCGAATACCCTGCAAATATATCCACTGAGATCAACAGTGAACAGTTCAGTCCAGGACTTAACAATGCCATATTCTTTCATCACCCAAATGGAATAACAACACTTGTTGTCCACAAGCTCATTAAATACTAGAGAAAGTGATCCCCTGAATCCATAAATATGAAACCTATTTTTCGCTCTGACTTTAGCCTTTGGCAATGCTATCCTGTGAAAAACCTCCTCGCTAAAATCAAATGACAAAACAAATGGACAAACTTTTAATCCATCAGTATAGCTCACCTGAAAATGGACAGCCCCATTTATAAAGGCCACTGCTGTGTGCCAACCATACTGAAACTCAAACATAATCTCAGGCGAAAGCGAGGCACCAGCACTAGTTTTTCTGCCCTCTTTGAATTTGTTAGTATTATATTTTTTTGATAAACATTTATTAGTATTATATGGAAATGCAATTCTCATCAGGTCCGTAATAAATTTTCTAATACAGGGATTCCAAAGAATAAAGCGCTTGTCTTCAAAAAGGCAAAACAATCCATTTACCGAACCGATTAAGTTAAAAGAACTCGTTAGTGGGAACTCAACATTCTGAAATTGATGAAATGAGGAGTCATTATTGTCATCGTGGATGAATTTGTAATGCCTACAATCGCTGTCGTCGATAACAATTAATTTGTTGGAGTTGGAGGGAAGTGAAAGTGAACGAGTGAGGTGGGAATCGATGAAGGCAGGGGTATGATTAGAGATTTCCATGATTTTGAAACGCATCTTAATCGAATTAGAGGTTTCACGGATAGTCTGTGCAGGATTTCTATCAGCACTTCATCTGGGAGATAATCCGACATTCCTTTCGATTCTTACTTCTCTTAACCCCAATTGAGAATTTGAGGGCTACTGTTTCTGGTGGGAAAAACCGGTGAGAATGAGTGTGGATTTAGCTACGGCGTTCAAGTAAGTGAATAACTTAAAACTTATAAAGTTGTTTAGGGTTACCATCTTGCTTACACTGAAACCTAATTACTGCAATCATTAGAAGCAGATGTTAAATGTGAAAAGAAGAAACACCACACTATCTTACTTTAAAAATTTTTCAAAAAAAATTAATTGCTCCATTTGTTTTGAAATAAAATATTTTTTGGAAAATTATTTTCAATTTTTAGGTATTTGTTTGCATATAAAATGTGGTCAAATTTGTAGAATATTTTTTGTTGAGTGTAAAATCTTTTATAAAAAGCTGTAAAAATGTTTTACATTTAAAACAACCAATGAACTCCTCTGTAATTTTAAAACAACCAATGAACTCCGTTGTCCTAGAAGTGTCAATATTATGGCATCAAGAATACACTAACCAATGAATTCTAATCAATTCTTCAACAAATAAAGAAATAACCAAACACCCAAATCAAATCAATATCCTATAAAGAACCGACACAAATTTTCTCTCATTATGTACCATACTCCACAAACATAATTGCGTAGAAAATATTTTTGAAATTCATTTTCTTTCCCCATCCTTGAAACAAATATGGATAAAGTGCAATAGTAAGCTAGGAAGCACAGACACTTCATTTAGGATGCTATACCTGTGTCATATTTATGTTGTACCCATGTTATACCGGTGTTGTATTAACAATTTTAAATTATAATTTTTAGAAATTACTTATGTTATCATGTTGTACCCGTGTCCATACCCAAACCCGTGTCTATATCCGTGCTTCCTAGATAGAAAGTAACTATCATGTATAAATAGTTCTATCTACAGGAAATGGAAAGTGTCAAACTATGTAACTCCAAGGGGTATATTATATTGTGTTGTGCTTGTACATACATTTGAAATGCATATATTCCGAATTTTTGCCAAACAGAAATGCTTCTTTCAGCTTGTCCAAAGAACATAACCAATTACCATAGATCTGGTTTTCTCCCTATAGCAACCAGACCATGTAACAATCAAAGAATGTAAAATAAAAATCCTATTCTATACACAAATCTATTCCAAAATTCTATCCACAAAACTCTAATAAATTTCCATTGGTAGGCCCAAAAAATTATTTTAGAAGACAGTGTCCAATTTACCCTCCCTTCCCCACTAACATCAATATCCTTTCCATATCAACACACAACCAAAGTAAATCAATAGAGTGATGAAGATAAAAAGTCTATAAGTCATATATTCAGCTAAACAAAACAACTTATTTATGGCCAATCACCACTTTTTCTCCTTAAAGTTTTTCCCATTTTTCAATTTGTTCCGTAGAGTTTCAAAAGTAGCAATCAAAACCTTTAAAATTTGTAATGTAAAATAATCCAAATCGATCCTTAAACTTTGACCCATTACCCATTTTCTTCCTATTTAAATCCTTGTATTGTCCCAACATTAGATTAGAGAACTATTCAACAAATTCAAGTATAAAAAAGTGGCAATATTTTTTTTTTTTTTTTTTGGTTCCATGTCAATACCATGTAGCAATTATAAGTGATCGTGGTGGCCACTGGTCACTTGTCGTGTCCCTGTCAATATAACAATAATTACTACAAATTATCATTTTTTTAGCTCAACCAAACAAAGCAAATGCATATTCATTTTCTATCATTCCACTTTCCCACTCCTTCAACCAAACACACATCAACGAAATTACAAATCTTTCATTGCTCTTACTTTTTTATCCTCCTACTTTTCAATAACATGATTACAAGTTATTAAACTGCACATAATACAAATATGAAAGTTGGATTACAAAATATAAATTGCTCCACATTGAGTGATTTTTGTACCTATAACACAAGGATAAATTTATTAGTATTTTATCTAGAAAAATAATATAATTCCAAACATAATTTGAACACCACAATAATAAGAAATCTTCTCATATAAATTAATTGCATATTTTATCACTGTCAAACAAGTCCAACTTTATAAAATGCATATTTCATTACTATCAAACAAGTCCAACATTTTCCAAGTATAATGACATATTACCACGAGGTGGCAACTCTTAGCACGTTGAAGAAGATTTTTATCCAAGATATGAACCAATATCTCCAACACCGCTAGAAGTGTTTTCAACCTAAAATGACCAATAAATGAATAGCTCCATTACTTAATATTATGAAAAAAGTGAGAAAAAAGGATAATATATATATATATATAAAATGTAAAAGCATAATGTAGTCATAACCTGGTTATTCCATTGTTGAACCGATAAGAACAGTGATTTTAAAGTGGCCATTTGCGATTTTAAAGAGGTCATTTCTATTTTTAAAGTGGCTATTTCTTCCTGTTGATGTACCATTGCCTTTTTGAGCTTGCAGATTGTTTCTTTATCGCTGACTCTCTCTTCCTGTTGATCTACCATTGCCTTTTTGAGCTTGCAGATTGTTTCTTTATCTCTTACTCTCTCATCCTTTGATTCCACCCTATGATAAGATAAATGCATTGTAAGATATATAATATTTAACTCACGACATTTAATAACTAAGCATATTATTAATGTAAAATAAATTTATTATTGTGAGACATAATTAATCATCCCTCATTTATTAAGCAAACATATTTATTGTAAAACATTTTAAAACTGAACATATATATGGTAAGACAAATTTATTGTATGATATTCATTATTTACCAATTTTAATGAAATACTAATCATCCACTATACTAATTGTGAGATACTAAAAATATGGCCACTTCTTTATAATTTCCTTTCAATTGATCAACCATTTAGATGAGGAGTGGCCCAAAGTCAAACTAATCATATAGTGCATTACCTACATTCAGAATATGAATGGTGTCATTAGCCTTAAAAAAGAAAAAAAAAAAAGAAAAAGAAAAAAGAAATACCACATTCCCTCTAAAACAATTCTGCAGTAAATGAAGGATGTTAATTCTCCACTTGCCACCACAGTATAATGAACTTGTAAAATTGAATAACAATCCCACGCATAATCAAAAACCCAACAAAGAGCCAAGTAGAAAAACTGAACTTAATCTGTAATCCACAACAAAATGCCAAGTAATACTTTTTTTTTTTTTTTTGATAAGTAAGAAAGAAGTATATTCAAAAGGCTACCTCATGAAAACAGAGGCAGAACAGACAATACAGAGAGAGAAACAAACAGAAAAAAGAAAAGAGAACAAGAAAACAAGCAGAAAACAACAAAGAACTAAATACAAAGGAACAAAGGGAGGGAATCACTAGAGGTGAGTCCCCAAGCCCTAGACCAATCAAAAAGAGAACCACAAAAATAAGCGAGCAACTGGTCATCGGATTTGTCTCTGTCCTCAAAAGTTCGCCAATTCCGCACCCTCCAAATACACCACATTAGGCACAACGGAGCTAAATTCCAAATGCTAGAAGAGTGCTTTCCAAACCAGTTCCACCAACTGAAGAGCATTTCTGCAACCGATCTAGGCAAGACCCAAGAAATCCCAAAAGATCTGAAAATCAAGCTCCACAACTTATAAGCTTTTTCACAATGGAGAAGCAAATAATTCACCGTCTCCCCATTGCAACGACACATAATACACCAATCAACCAGCTCAAAGCCTCTACACCACAAAGTGTCCCCTGTAAGAATCTTCTCCCAAGCTGCAGTCCAAACAAAGAAAGAGACGTGCGTAGGAACCTTAACCTTCCAAATACCTTTCCAAGGAAAAGTAAAAGGCAAGGGACTTCGAAGCTTGTCATAAAAGGAGCGAATGTTGAAATCCCCCTTCTTCGACAATTTCCAAATCATGCGGTCTCCTTGCTCGGAGTGAGGTAAACAAGAATCCAAGGTATGGAGAAATTCATCCACCTCTCCCATCTCCCAATCATTAGGATCCCTAAGTAAAGGAACCTTCCAACTTCTACGAGCCTCGGTCCCCAATCTTTCGAGAGACGAGGCCACAGAAGCCTCTCTATTAGTAACAATCCCATACACGACCGGGAAGGAAAGATGGAGTGGAGAGTCCCCACACCACTGATCTGTCCAAAACTTCACTCTATCCCCCACCCCTATCTCAAACCAGATAAACTTGCTAAAAACCTCCCAACCTTTTCGGATACTTCTCCATAAACCACACCCATGAACACCCCTACCCAGCTTGGAAGACCAACCCCCCCACTCTTCCCCAAACTTCAAAGCTACAACCCTCCTCCAAAGACGAGTCTCCTCAACCCCAAACCGCCATAACCACTTTTCAAGTAAAGCTTTATTAAAGGTAGTTAGTTTCCTAATACCCAAGCCACCATTAACCTTAGGAGCACACACCTTATCCCACCCCACCAAATGAACCTTCAACTCCCCCCACAGGAAGTCCCTCTGAATCTTCTCAATTTTATTAGCCACTTGCGATGGGATGGTGAAAAGAGATAAATAGTAAGTAGGAAGGCTGGAAAGCGTACTCTTGAGCAGCGTCAATCTTCCACTTTTTGACAAATACAACTTCTTCCACCCGGCCAACCTCCGATTAATCTTCTCCAAGATAGGATTCCAAATAGAAGGGGACTTATGAGAAGCCCCCAACGGCATACCAAGATAGGTCATAGGCAAGGACCCAATCCGGCAACCCAAAATCTCTGCCAAGGCATGAATATTATTAACCTCCCCTACTGGAACCATCTCACTCTTCAGGACATTAACCTTCAAACCAGTCACAGTCTGAAAACAAAGGAGAAGCATCCGCACATGAAGGATCTGCTCCACTTCCGCATCACAAAACAGAATAGTATCATCCGCAAATAGAAGATGCGAGACACATTCCCCTTCACCCCGTCTTCCATCAGCCTTGAAACCCCTAATCAGGCCAGCACCTTCAACTCTTTTCAACATCCTACTTAAGACCGCCATCATGACTAGAAACAACATTGGAGATAGCGGATCCCCTTGTCTCAGACCCCTCGTGCTCCCAAAAAAATCAGCTGGAGCCCCATTAATCAAAATAGAAAATTGGACCGTTGAGCCAAGTAATACTTGATATAGGAATAGAAAATAAACTATAGAGCACATAAGCAACACAACAGAACAATCAAAGAATATTTCAAATACACTAGATTTTAGCAAAAGAAAAAACTAAGAGAGAAAAGGAAAAGCATACCCTTCACCACTTCCCCCCCCCCCCCCCCCCCTTTTTTTCTATACCAGTTTAACTCTAACTGTACACCATAAAATGGGAATTATTAAATCATGCCTAACCATACCATATAAAAGCCATATCCAATAAGGCATTTATAATCCATATTATGAAAAGCCCATGAAATTACTAGGTCCATTGACAAAGCCAAGCATGCAATCAAAACACATCCAAAAGCTTGATTTTGAACTTGTTATCCTAATAGATCATCTAAATCTATCCAAAATTGCAATTAAAGCAACCAAATTGAAGTTTTCTATCCAAAACAAGCTACAATCAATAATAAATTAACCAATATCTGAACAATGGATTCAAACGCAAAGAAAAATATCAAAGAATGGATTCATATAAGTTAAAGGGACCAAATGATGTTGCAAATAACCAAATATTGGCCCACACTGCTCAAAACATTTACAACGAAACCCACCAGAATCCAAAATTTAAAGTCTAAAATTGCAAACAACCACAATTACACCCCAGAATAATCTCGGATAACACAGAATACCAAAACCATTACATCCAATTCCTCAAAAAACCCTAAATTGTCTAAGATAATTACCTGCCAATGCCACCCGCCAAGGGCAGCGCCTTCTTGACCACACCTTGAAGACCCACAGCACTGATTTGATCCAATTTAGGGGGTGGTGACCTTGAGAAATTGGGGAAAAAAAAAAAGCTTTAGGTCCAAGTACATATCAGACACTAAAAGGAAAAAAGGAAAATAAGAGAGAATGAGAGCTGTGATCAAGTGATAGAAAGGTAGTGAAAGAGAGAATCAATTTAGAGAGAGAAGACAATGTGAAAAGGGGAAAAAGAAGGTCGACTGCACCATTGGCAATGACCAACAACAGCGGTGTTGCTTGGATGACAGCATCCAATGAGAGAGAGAGAGAGAGAGAGAGAGAGAGAGAGAGAGAGAGAGAGAGAGAGAGAGAGATTTGATTTGGGGAAGGGGGGATTTGATTTGTATGACCACTACTACAGAACCTAATTGGCCAGTGAGAATCGAACCTAATCATAAATATTGGTAAATCAAAATAATGCATAAATCAATAAACAAAATTTAAAAGAAAGTTCAGGATGAGATAAAAATTTAAAGAAGGCTAGATCAGTGAGAGTGGTGGATTGGCTTCTGTATCTTTCCTCTTGGGGACCCAAATTTAAAGCAAAGCAATAAGAAGCAAATGCAATGCAACTATTAGAGAGAGAGAAGAGAGATAAATTGTGATCAACGTTATTTCAATAGAAGTAGAGTGGAGTGAGTTCTGTTGTAATAATAGTGAGAACCATGAAACTAAGCATACGTTAAAAACCACTACTAGGCATTCAAATATTTTGGCTACACATGTCACAAAACAGCGCCTACACATATAATATAATAGTCTGTTTTTTTAACTGCTACTATAGGAACCACCTTTAGAACTCGCCTTTTTTTAAGCATAATTTTATCATTATTCATTAATTCTACCCATGTTATTTTATGTCTTGACTCAGAACAAATCAAACAATGCAACAGTAAAATTGAGGAGCAGAAATATAAAAGATAGGTAGCCTAAGAGTCAACACCTAAGCCTACTTGGAGTCAGCATGAAACAAGAGAAAACCTCTGCACGTTAGCTTATAAGGTCGGTTGGAGTCAACACCAAACCATCGAGACAATTTCTAGAGAAAGTTTATTCATAAAAAATAATCCTCCCCCAATAGGTTTATATTGTGCTTATATAGACTACTGAACCCTAATTCTAACTAACACACTAATCCTAATAATGCCATATCTCCAAATTTCATCTCACACTCAAATTGAATCAACATATCTGCCTGTATATGAGATGAAATTTGGAGATATGGCATTGTTTGAGGAATAATGCTAGAGATACAAACTATTTTACAATTGTCATTTCTAATAAGAGACCCACATCACTTATTAGAAAGTTACATGAACTTCATCATTGTACGCTGCTGGCAGCAACCACTAAAGAATTGTAAGAGGCAGGGAAGGCTAACTCCGACTAAAAAGTATGGGTTTAGGCCAAACATTTACAAGTTTTTTTAACCACATAACTGCAGGTAGTGTCATGACATTTTGTTATAGTCTTAGTGTTAAAACCAGAGTCAATGATATAACTTAAATATAGTGTGCAATGTCCTCTCATAAACGACCACCAAGAATACCTCAAATCATGTCATTTACTGATACTGTGTTATGTACAGGACATATTGTTTTGCATCAACGCAAATTTATGAAAAGGAAATAGTAACGCAATTTTAGATTAAATGCAAAAAAATATGCCATGTACAGAACACAGTATCAAAAGGCAATGACAATATGTCAAAATGCAAGCCTCATGAAAAGGAAACACACTTTTAGATTGAATATGGTGTAGATTTGACAAGGTCTGCATATAGAAAAAAGATGATAACATCAATCTTTCATTAATATTTATCGCTTCCTGCTAGCAAATGTCTAATCCCATCATCAACCACAACCACAAAATGGAATTTAACAATTCCGACTGGTCTTGTTAGCCATTCAAGAACAAATTAACATCCAGATGCAGTATATTGAGGTTTGAAACTTAATGTTTACTTATATAGCCACACAACAATATGTAGTATATACCAAGAATAAGATAGAACTGAGTAAAGTAAATGATGAAATTTTGAGTTGAATTGAGCTTTTACCAGAATTTCCTCTTCCTGCTCCCTACCCAATGGGAAAGTTCACCATTTTGTTTGTCGAATAAGACTGGTTTGTCGAGTAAGACAAGGTTCTCCACATAATAATCAACACAAGAATAGCTTAGCCACCCATAAAAGCCCAAATTCTTAAGTTGTTGGCTCTGAGGGTCATATGAAGAGAGCCTCGCATTCTTTCCTAGGCCTGCTTCCATAAATATATGACCATTCTTTTGGAAACCTAACACACTTCTAAATTCTCCAGTGAGATTAATAGTATACAGTTTAATCCAAGACTTGACAACACCACATTCTTTCATCACCCAAATGAAACAACTACGTTTGTTGTCCACATGCTCAATATATACTACAGAAAGTGATCCCCTAAATCCGAAAATATCATAATCAGTCTTCGCTCCGAATTTTGGCAATGCTGTCATGTGAAAAACCTCATCATTTAAATCAAATGACAAAACAGATGGACAAACTTTTAATCTAGGGGTATTGATCCAATCTCTCACCCCAAAATGGACAGCCCCATTTATAAAGGCATCCCTGCGACACGAAAGATCAAGCGTAATCCCAGGCGAAAGCAAGGCGGCAGCACTAGCTATTCTTCTCCAAGAGCCCTCTTTAAGAGAGTAAACCTCAACCAGACGTGGTTTGGTCTCTTTGGGAGTGTATGAATGTGCAATCGTCACCACCTTATAATCATTGGTCCTTGCATCAAACCCAAACCCAGAACGAGATGGAACATGGTCGTAATCCCTGGGGCTGGGAAGGGTAATGAATTTTCTAATACAGGGATTCCAAAGAATGAACTGCTCATCTTGACTAAGGCAGAACAATCCATTCACGGAACCGATTAACCGAAAACAATTCGTTAGAGGGAACTCAACATTCTGATACTGATCAAATGAGGAGTCATTGTGGATGAATTTGTAGTGCTCTACTTTGGCTACAATATCGCAGTGCCTAAATATTAATTTGTTGGAATTGGAGGGATGTGAAAGTGATTGAGTGAGATGGGAATCGATGAAGGCAGAGCTTGTGATTAGAGAGTTCCATGATTTTGAAACGCACCTGAATCGAATTAGGGATTTCGCGGGTAGTCTGTACAGTATCTCACGCACCACTTCTTCTGGGAGATAGTCCGACATTTCTCTTTCAATTCGAAGATTTGAGGGTTGAAACACTTGAGCTTGAGAATGGCGTAAGCATAAAGAGAGATGGACGAGTGTTCACAGAACGATATGCCGTCTCAGGTTGCGTACTCAAGTATGGTTTTGTTTAGACTCTGTTCAGCAAACATGTTTTTATTCTTGAGCTGAAGTTCATTTCAAATTCTTCTCCCAAAAAAATTCATTTTAAATATGATTACCCAAAAAAAAATCATTTTAAATCTTTTTTTTCTTTATTTAAAAAAAAAAAAAAAAAAAAAAACTTTCGTGTCAATTCACTTTCATCCCGTAATTTTAAACTTTTGTGTCAACCTAGGTGGAAAAAATAAAAATAAAATAAAATGGATAAAATACCGATAACATTATAAGATTTGAAATAATGTCATTTAGGTTCAAGACTTTTCAAACTTAATCAACTTGGTTCCTAAACTAATAAACCTAACTTGGATCCTAAACCATTACTCATTTTCTTTATATCAATTATAGTGATTAGAGACAAAATTTGTTAGTTTTGAAAAACCTTGGACTTAGTTGACACGAACACAAACTGCAACATCAACTGTATTTTACCTAAAAAAAAAAAAAAAAAACTCACATGAGCTAATAGTTACAAAAATCCATAATCTACAATTTTTTTTAATAGTTAAAATTAATTAGATAACATAATTAATAGGAAAAAATACAAAATTCACGCTCTAAGTTTCATCACTTTTCATTTCAATCCTCTATATTTGCATTTTGTCATTTCAGCCATTTAAGTCTCAATCCTCCTCAATTCAATCCTCCTTTAACATTCCGTCTATATCTGTCGTTAACTTGCCCAACACAACGTTGTTTTGACCATAATTTAATTATTCATTTCTTAATTTAAAAAATGTTAATTAAAATAAAACCCAAAGAAACTAAACCTAGAAAACTCAGAAAATTAAACCCTTACCCAAAGGTGTATTGACCGGAGCCGAGTACACCTCCTGGAGCAGAGCCTCCACATACACCTCCTGAAGCGTAGCCAAGCCGTCGAGAGTGAGTTTTTCATTTTGACCCAATTAATACTACAATTTTTTCTCACACAAAAAAAGTGTAGTAACACAGACAGAGAGAGCTAATAACTTTTATGAACTTGAAATTATTTGGTTTGAAGTATGAAAACACAAAGCATTTTTATTACTTCTTCCTTTGTCATCTCTCATCTAAATCCTCCATCAATTTGATTATCAAATATCGTTAACACCTTCAATTATAAAAATTGGTGATTTAGATCCTCTAGAGTTTCTAGATACTCTACCATGTAGAGTTTCTTACATCCTGACCATTCTTTTAGAATAAATGGTCAAGATACTGCCACCTCATAAACCTATGAATACATGCCTAAATCAGTCTTTCAAAAAATAAAGAACACTAATATATTTCCATTAAAGTTAGACTATTAAATACTAACGCAAAAACACCCCCAACAATTTTTACGCTTATATCATCAATCCGACAAATTCATTCTGACATCAATACCCTTAAGCTTTCTTTGGGAGTTCATAAGGGAATGGAATAAAACGGAATAAAATGATCATAAGAGAATGGAAAGGAATGGAATGTATTTAAGTAAGGGAAATGAGTGAAATGGAATTAAGTAACCTTGATTGGATGTTTTAAAATAAAGGAATGGAAATGGAATGTAAGTAATTGTAAGGCCACAATTTGGAACGACCCATAATAATGTTGGGTTCGCACGTAAAAAGGCCCAAACAATATCATTTATAGAGCGTGGGTTTGAAAGGCTAGGCCTTGGTCACCAGACGGTGATTTGTCGTGGTGTTCATACATAATTAAATCGTGTTCGCTCTAGGAGTCTTTCTCCTGGAGGCGGGCTGGGAGGCTCTGGTTTTTGGCCATTTTTCCCAGCCTCCTCCTTGGTGCGTCAACCTTCACATTATATTGCCCTTCTTGGTTGATCTTAGCCCTCCACTTGTTGATCAGGCAGGTGCCTACTTCAGTACCTGTCCCATCAACTGTCCCTCTTTGCTTTTTGTTAGTCGCGATGATCAAAGTCACCCTGTCCAGGCGTCTTTTCTCATTAACATGATTAGGACGTTGGCGGGTGCATTTAATGTGGAGGGGACGTATTTACCCTGAACCAGTTTCGCACCGTACCCCCACGTGGGTCCCATTCTACTCGCATCTCCTTCAGGGGGCTTTTTGGGGGCAGTCCTCAATGAGATGTTGCTCTTCCCTTTGAAGTCTTGGAGTGCCGAGGACAGGGTCATCCTCGGCTGTGTCCCCGGCATTTCGGCCCTTTCCTATTCGTCCTCGGCAAATACCCTTCTCGGCACGGGCCCTGGGCCTTGGTAGATCGTGGACCGGATCATAAGTTCCCTGGCCCCACAATAGCCCCTCAAAATCCTACTATCCGGCTCCTCGGACGGATAGGAGGGTTTTGATGACATCAGATATCTGTCAATGCCTGTCAATCCTTATCACTTATCGGTTCCCGAGACTTTTCGTCTGCCCGAGACACGTTCCTGGAGACTTTGGAAGGTGAAGCGTGGTCTCATTAAATGCGGGCGGCTCTGTGTTTCCCAAGTTCTACGGCATGATGGAGATCTAACGGTGGGGATTCCTTGGCCTTTATGGGCGGGAAAATTCGTGCAGTTACTCTCAATAGGAAACCTAAATGTTTTTTGGGAACGGATTTGTCTCTTCAGTTTTGCACTTAAGAGTTCTAGCGCGTATACCCTGGGTTCATCTGAACTTTCGTCCAAACTCAAGTCTATCTCCAGCACAAAAAGCCTGTCCGAAGCGTCTTTCCTCTTTTATGTAAGTTCCCTGCCTCCATTAACTCGTGCTTTTTCTTTTCTGGGTTTATTTTTCTCTGGTTCCCTTTCTTCTCCCATCGCTGGTTGAGTTTGTTTAGTAAATCATAGAGATGGCTAAATCGAGACTGAGGAAATTAGTCGATACTGAAGAGGCGATGAAAAAGTTCATCGTCGATTACAGGATTCCTCCCAACGTAAGTTTGAGGCATTGTAAGATGGGGGAGTGGCACTATAAGAGGGAAACGGGCGAGGTAGTAATTCCCGTCCTCGCCTTTGTAGAGGGGGGTATGAGAATCCCTATGGGGCTGGTAACGAGGGGTTACCTCAGGCACTTCTGATTAGCCCCCACCCAGTGCACCGACATCATGTTTAGGATTCTGGGTTGCGTGGATGCTTTAAACGAAAAGATGGGGCTAAGACTGACCCACCATGACATGAATTGGTGCTATAATCTCCAAAATTTGAAGGGGAAATCCTACTACATGAAGACGAGAAACGAAAGGGTTCGACTAATTCAATGCCTCCCTGATTCCAACAAGGGATTAAACAAGGATTTCCTTATCGTCTCCGGTGAATGGCATGATGACAATCCGTGCCCCATAGTAGAAGGAGAACCAGGTGGGGTATAGGGAATGGAAGGGCGCTGACGCTTTGCGCCATTCTAATCTGATGTGGTTCGGTAACTAACTATGCATTTGTGTTTTTCTTTTGTAGATCCACACGTTTATCAACGGCATTTTCACTTAGTTAACCAGGTGGACTTAGAGACTGTTCTACAAGCGGCAGTTTTCGTAAATGATGAAGATGGTCAAGTCCGAGCCGCTCACAAAATATTAGGGTACGCTCCCGTTCAGAAGTCATTTGCCGACCCTAGGCACGTGATCAGCGCCAGCTGTCCTTGGCTTTCAAAAATTACCGTAGTCGAGACAGGATTTTTAATCTCCGAAGTATCATCTGTCCCAGAGAGCATCCCACTGGTGGACCTTTCCTCATCTCATCAAGTAGCGGAGGACGAAGGCGAGTTAGATCAGCCCGAGGAAGGGTTTGGGGTATTTGACCTAGCCAACCAATCCGAGGATCCTTCTAGTGACATAGGTGACCCAGCCTTGTCCGAGGCGGAATTGTCATCAGTGGGCACATCTTCTCAAGCCGAGATGGGACTCAAGAGAAAGCCCCCGACCAGCTTATTCGAACTCCTCGAGGGTCAACCAGGGAAGAGTGCACAGGGAACGCCGCAACCCAATGCTCCTTCCCCACCACCTCCGCCCCAGGCTATCCAGACTAGGTCATCCTCCACAAAGTCACAGCCACAATCCCCCCGCCCCAAACTTCCTGCTCCTCCCAAACCAGCTCTGCCTCCTCGGCCGGAGAGCATCGATTCAAAGAGAAAGAGGAGTCCCAAGGGCAAGGAAACTATGGATGGGGGAAAATCCCAACCTTCTAAGGAGAGGGAGGAAGCCCCGCGTGCGAAACAATTGAAGATTGGGCACCAAAGCAAGGGTAAGGAGACCGAAGTCCAATCTTCCCAAAGCAAGGGAAACAGGAACGAGGCCCAATCCTCGCCAAGCGCCTGGCTTCCTGCCCCAATACTCCACGGGGGTCCACTGCTGGAAACCGCATCCATAAGGGACCTTAGAGATGGCGAGGGTGGTTATGTGGCAGACGCACTAGGGAGAACCATGCTGGTTCCCATCGACATGGATGGGTTGAAGAAAATGAGGATGCAGGAGGTCTTCCTCAGTACGAAGAGGTACTTAGGCATGGTAAGGCTCTTGAAACCTAAAACTTTATTAACTCTCACTCCCGGTTTGTCATTCACGATGTATTTATCTCCCTTAACAGGCTCTCCAAGCCACCTATAGGATGGAGGAAGAGTTGAACAATCAGAGTAAGGCGACCGAGAATGAATGCTCCAAGCGCTTAGTGGCCACACAGACTCTCAAAGCTTCTGAGGACGACCTCGCCAAGGCCAAGACTGCCCTAACAGAGGCTATCCGAGATAGGGATAGCGCCTCGGCGGGTTTAGCTAACGCCCAAAAACAGGCCGAGGACCAAACAAAATGTCTGCTAGAAGCCGAGGATCAGTTACGAATAGCCAAGGAGCTGATCAATGATTTAAATAAAAAACTGATCACGGCAGAACATGACAAAGGTGTGGCGGAGTATGCCCGCGACGAAGCCATGATGGCCAAACGGGAGGCCGAGTTTGCCAAAAATGAGGCTGAGGCTGCCAAGGAAACGACCGAGGATGAGGGTTATAACGCAGGGGTAGCTGAAACCCAAGCCATCCTCAAAGCCCAAATTCCCGGAGTATGCTGAATTTATTGCTCCTAGGTTTGGGAAGAGGCCTTGAAGCGGGCTGGGGTGGATGCTTCGTCCGACTTGTGGAAAGCGGAGAACATATTCTACCCTACAGCCATCCGTGAGGACACCTCCACCAGCTCCCAGGCCGTGAGCGACCAACATGAGGGAGGGGTCACTCAGTCGGATACTGTATAGGTCAGCGCCTCTCCTAACCAGTCGCTTAAAGGGGAGAGCTTCAGGATGTGATAGAAACATCTCAGCGTACGGATCCCGAGGTACCCAAAGAGGTTGCTGAGCCTGTGGTCGGCACTCAGATGCCTGATGCCAAAGAGCCAGCCATACTTGCCCAGCCCCTACAGGCAATTCCCCTTGCTGTGGTCCCCAAGAGTACCGACACTGATCCTGCTCAGTCTTCCCTAGAAGGGATTATCCTCCAGGGCGTCGAAGCCGATCCAGTTCCGCCTTCCCAGGACGAGGCCGATGAAAAATTAAAGAAGTAGAAACCCTGGCCAGGCTTCGTATTTGTTTTCAGTTTAATGGTTAACTAGTTTCTTTTTTATTTCGAAAACTTTGTAATCTGCTGGTAGTTTGAACCTGTTGAACGCGTATATGAAATTCTTTTCTTCCTCTTTCCTTTTGGTTACTTGTTAGTTGCCCTTGTCGATACTTACTGTTGTTTATGATTTTTGAACTAATTATCTTAACACGTATGAATAGTTGTGTATGCGATGTATTTAGAATCATGTTTCAAAACGTTAGCTCACCTGCACCTGTAGAGCCTTGAACTCATGTTAGACCCTCATTCAATGGAGATATAGGCATCATCCGAGATGTCACGTGTAGTGTTAGGTCTTGCTTAGTATCCAGGTTTCTTTAAAGTAGTTGGCTTCCCCATAGGTTTGGGTCCGAGGACCATGCCTTGGTTCTGTCCAAAACTCAATTTTCAAGTAGTTGGTTTCCCCATAGGTTTGAGTCCGAGGACCATGCAATACCTTGGCTCTGTCCAAAACTTGATTTTTAAGTAGTTGGTTTTCCCATAGGTTTGAATCCGAGGACCATGCAATACCTTGGTTCTGTCCAAAACTTGATTTTTAAGTAGTTGGTTTCCCCATAGGTTTGAGTCCGAGGACCATGCAATACCTTGGTTCTGTCCAAAACTTGATTTTTAAGTAGTTGGTTTCCCCATAGGTTTGAGTCCGAGGACCATGCAATACCTTGGTTCTGTCCAAAACATGATTTTTAAGTAGTTGGTTTCCCCATAGGTTTGAGTCCGGGGACCATGCAATACCTTGGTTCTGTCCAAAGCTTGATTTTTAGGTAGTTGGTTTCCCCATAGGTTTGAGTCCGAGGACCATGCAATACCTTGGTTCTGTCCAAAACTTGATTTTTAAGTAGTTGGTTTCCCCATAGGTTTGAGTCCGAGGACTATGCAATACCTTGGTTCTGTCCAAAACTTGATTTTTAAGTAGTTGGTTTCCCCATAGGTTTGAGTCCGAGGACCATGCAATACCTTGGTTCTGTCCAAAACTTGATTTTTAAGTAGTTGGTTTCCCCATAGATTTGAGTCCGAGGACCATGCAATACCTTGGTTCTATCCAAAACTTGATTTTTAAGTAGTTGGTTTCCCCATAGGTTTGAGTCCGAGGACCATGCAATACCTTGGTTCTGTCCAAAACTTGATTTTTAAGTAGTTGGTTTCCCCATAGGTTTGAGTCCGAGGACCATGCAATACCTTGGTTCTGTCCAAAACATGATTTTTAAGTAGTTGGTTTCCCCATAGGTTTGAGTCCGGGGACCATGCAATACCTTGGTTCTGTCCAAAGCTTGATTTTTAGGTAGTTGGTTTCCCCATAGGTTTGAGTCCGAGGACCATGCAATACCTTGGTTCTGTCCAAAACTTGATTTTTAAGTAGTTGGTTTCCCCATAGGTTTGAGTCTGAGGACCATGCAATACCTTGGTTCTGTCCAAAACTTGATTTTTAAGTAGTTGGTTTCCCCATAGATTTGAGTCCGAGGACCATGCAATACCTTGGTTCTGTCCAAAACTTGATTTTTAAGTAGTTGGTTTCCCCATAGGTTTGAGTCCGAGGACCATGGAATATTGATTTTTAAGTAGTTGGTTTCCCCATAGGTTTGAGTCTGAGGACCATGCAATACCTTAGTTCTGTCCAAAACTCGATTTTGACAAGTAGTTGGGGGAATTATCCCCTCGGCTATAGCGTGGGACCTTGGTTTAAGGGGATTACCTCCTCGGCCAAGCCCCTAGAACCATCCGTGCTGCTGACGCTACAAAGCGCAGCCCCTAGTGAAGAAACGTAGCCCCTAGTGGGACTTTACGCTAAAACACTATATCCGACTGATGAAAATGATGTGAAGGATTGTATCAACCCACCACCAGTGCCAAGACACAAGCCTTTCCCACAGACGGCGCCAATTGTAAGGCCACAATTTGGAACGACCCATAATAATGTTGGGTTCGCACGTAAAAAGGCCCAAACAATATCATTTATAGAGCGTGGGTTTGAAAAGTTAGGCCTTGGTCACCAGACGGTGGTTTGTCGTGGTGTTCATCCATAATTAAATCGTGTTCGCTCTAGGAGTCTTTCTCCTGGAGGCGGGCTGGGAGGCTCTGGTTTTTGGCTATTTTTCCCAGCCTCCTCCTTGGTGCATCAACCTTCACATTATATAGCCCTTCTTAGTTGATCTTAGCCCTCCACTTGTTGATCAGGCAGGTGCCTACTTCAGTACCTATCCCATCAACTGTTCCTCTTTGCTTTTTGTTAGTCGCGATGATCGAAGTCACTCTGTCCAGGCGTCTTTTCTCATTAACATGATTAGGACGTTGGCTGGTGCATTTAATGCGAAGGGGACGTATTTACCCTGAACTAGTTTCGTATTGTACCCCCACGTGGGTCCCATTCTACTCGCATCTCCTTCAGGGGGCTTTTTGGGGGCAGCCCTCAACGAGATGTTGCTCTTCCCTTTGAAGTCTTGGAGTGCCGAGGACAGGGTCATCCTCGGCTGTGTCCCCAGCATTTCGGCCCTTCCCTATTCGTCCTCGGCAAATACCCTTCTCGGCACGGGCCCTGGGCCCTAGTAGATCGTGGGTCGGATCATAAGTTCCCTGGCCCCACAGTAATCTTGTTTAAAAGTAACATATAGAGAATAGAATGGAATCATTTTATGACAATATTATTGTTAGACCTCTATTTTAAAATAAAGGGTGAATATATATATATATATATATATGGGCATTTTTGGAGTTTTAATAATAATAATAAAAACTCATTAAATCTAATTTCATTCCCTCTCATTCCTCCCAATTTTGGAAGGAATGAAAATTTGAGATTTTAAGAGAATAGAGAGGAATAAGCGTTCCCTCCTACTAATTCCATTTCCTCCCACTTAGCCCTCATTGGGGAGGAGCAAATGGAATAGAATGGACATGAATGAAAAGAATAATTTTATAATATTCTTCTGTTCTCTTATTTTGGAGTTTTAATGGAAGAAATGGAAAGTTCATTCTCTTATTTGGGAGTTTAAGTGAGAGAGAATGGAATGGGTAGGAGGGAACACTCATTCCTCTCTATTCCTTTAAAACCTCAAATTTTATTACTCCCAAAATTGGAAGGAACGAGAGAGAATGAAATTAGATTTAATGAATTTTTTTACTAAAACTCCTAAAATACTCCTATATATTCAACATTTTATTTTAAAATAAGGGTCTAATAGTAATATTATCATAAAATGATTCTATTCCATTTTGCCTATGTTATTTTCAAACAAAATTACTTACATTCTATTAATTTCCATTCTTTTATATTTTAAAACATCTAATCAAAATTACTTAATTCTATTCCATTCCAATCCATTCTTTTCCATTACTTTCTCTTACTTAAATACATTATATTCCATTCCATTCCCTTATGATAATTTCATTCTATTCCCTTATGAACTCTCAAACAAAACCTTAAACTCTCAAACAAAAAAATGGACTTTCCATTCCCTCCATTAAAACTCACAGACAAGGAAATGGGAGAATATTCTAAAATTATTCTTTTCATTTATTTTCATTCTATTTCATTCCCTCCTCCCAAACGAGGGCTTACTATACGGCTCAAGATAGAGTTTATGGACCAAGGTTTAGGTCATGACCCATGGATTCAACTTTTTAAGAGATTGAGAAGAAAGAGCTCAAGAACATTGCACAAAAGCTCTCTTACCGACCATTTTTCATTTTTATTTTTTCCCCTCAAAAAAAGAATTACTATTTTTCCCCCTCAAAGAAAAAACTAACAAGTGATGTTTGAATGATCCAAAAAATAAAGGAAAATTTATTCTTTGAATTATCTTTTTCTTTTTCTTTTTTTTGTTAGCTTTGTTGTCTTTTCTTTCTACAAGAAAGCAAGTAGCAGTTCCTCAAAAAAAAAAAAAAAAAAAAAGAAAAAAAAGAAAAAGAAAAAAAAGAAAGCAAGTAGCAAAATGGAAATTTTTACCAAAGTTTGGAATTTTATGTCATGACTTTTCTTGCTGTTGAAACTAGAAAATAGTGTCATTAAAAAGAAAGTCATTTCACGGCTTGTGGACTAAAGTGCCACATCATGGCTTGTGGATTAATTTATATGATAAGACCAAACGTGTGATGGTCTACAAAAAGGGGATATAACTAAACAAATAAATAAATAAATATATATAAAAGGAGTCCACGTGATGTGTAGAGCTACTAGTCTGCTAGTCCTCTGTTACCTATGAGAAAGGACTAAGTGAGAAAAATAAGGGAAGATGGGCATGGCATTGACGAAAAGTAAGTCTGCCATTATCCCTAAATAAAAAATAAATAAAACAAAAAAAGTGATAAAGAAGTGTCACCACCAGAAAGTGAGGAAGACGGTTTGGTGAAAATGGGCTGTCACAAACTAAAAAGGAGTTTAAAAAAAGCAACGGAACAGAGAAAAGAGAAAAAAAAGCTGAAAAGTGGGTCACGGCTCAACATGAAATTAGGCATTGTGGAGGAAAAACTGACGACTGCTCCATGATCTGATCAGTTGAGAGAAGGAGAGAAGGGTGAGGAACAGCTTCTTTGGAATCTCTCTATAAATAGAGGGAGGCACGCACAAGACAAAAAAAAAAAAAAAAAAAAAAAAGGGAAAGAAAACAGAGACACAAAAAGAGAGCAAGTGCACACACACATGGCAAAGACATAGAGAGAAGACAAAAAAGAGAGACACAGACAGAGAGAGCAACATCAAGCAAAGGAGAAATACGCAGCATAGGTTCGTATATGGGATTTTACATCAGTCCCTTTCTTCTCTAAATCTCTTTCTCCCTCATTCTCAAATTTGAATTTTTGCTTGGTAACGGAAATAGGATCGGGTTTCATGGGGAGTTCCTAACTCTATACATGAAACTTTAAATATGAGTCCTTGACTCATAACTCCTATTTGTACGTTACCAAATAAAAATTCTCTCACTATCAAAATCTTTCTCTCAACCTTCTTCGAATAATTTTTGTTTGGGAAAACAAATAGGGTTGGGTTTCATGAGGAGTTCCTAACTCCATACATGTAGCTTTATACAAGAGTCCCTGACTCTTAAATCCTATTTGAAAATTACTAAATAAAATTTCTCCCAATTTGTGTTGTAATGTCTTTTCTCTTAATTGGAGACCTTGACTCTACCCCATTAATTGGAGTCCTTGACTCTACCCTAAAATTGGAATCCTTGACTCTATCATCAAATTAATGGAGGCATTAACTCTACCAAATTAATTGTGACTAATTCTTTGGGGTTATTAATTCTTTAAACAAGATTAGAGTTAATAATTCTTAAAATAAAATGACCATAAAAAATTTTTTGATTTAAGGAAACTTTCTAATTCCCAATGTTCATAAAAAAATAATAATAATTGCTTCCAAGGAGTTTTCTTTCCATTAATTAAATTTGGAAACTTCAATTAAAATATTATGAAAGAAAGGGAAAATTACTTGGAAAAAAGAGAATCATTGACTCAACTTCCATAAAAAACATGGTCATTGCCTTATCCTTGAGATTAAAACCAATTATCTCACTCAAATACAAAATTATGTTAATACTTAATTAAAAGCCAAGTATTGACTTAAAGACCCATCATTTAAAATGGGACAAAACCTTATTTGAGACTTTAAATCTAAAACCTCAAATTAAGAGCTACGAAGTGGCTTGATCCCTGCCAAGGGAAGGTAGGCAACCTAAATAAATTATTAGGTGCAGCCACAAATAAATAAAGATATATGTCCCTTTGAACATAAAAATAAATAAACCTATGTACAAAAATGACATGATTGGAATCAAAAGGTCTTCCCTTGAAACAAGGGATTGTAATTAAGAGATACATTATCTTGAATGGGTACAACTTACATCAATAAAACCCATATGCCAGAAGGCCTATGGGTGAAAATATGATTGATGAATTTGACTAATTTGACAATATTTGTTAAACATAATTTGACGACGTTTGTTAAAACATAAGATGACAACGTTCGTTAAACATAAATTAACAATTATTGTTAAACATTGGTTAACAATTTTCGTCAACACTTGCATGCTATTATTTGTGGGTTAAAATACTGAAAATTTTAAGGAGAGTAGTAATCTTGGATGATTTTTTCTGAGTATCATTCAAATTAATGGGAAGAATTGCTTTAGTGTATTTTTTTTTTTTTTTTTTTGGCTTCTCAAGAAAATAAAAGTTTATTAAAATAGAAGTTTAACCAATTTAGAATTTTATTAATGGATTGCTGATATGATAGTATCTTAACTATTTATTTTAGAAGAAAGGTGAAGATTTAAAGTTATCTACTTTATAGAAGAACCTAAGAACTCTAAAAGATCTCAATCCAAAAAATGTATAACAATTTCAAAACATATATCACTGCAATTTATCAGATGCTTTAAATGCTAAACTTTTTCTTTCTTTTAAATAGTATACAATATCAAGAGAAGAATTTTTAAAAAATTATATTTTGTATCTTATTAGGGTAAAATATTGTTTTCCTTATATTTGAATTTCATTGTTTTTATTCCTAAACTATAAAAAGCTCATTTTTTATCCTTATACTTTTTATCGACCTTTTTTCATTTGTTTAGGGATGAAAACAAAGACAAAAATAAAATAAAATCAATAATTTAGGAATGAAGAAAGAACTTTGTTAAAGTTGAACAATAGAAAGTATAATATTTTCAATAGGTTAAGAATGAAGAACAAGTATAAGGATGAAAAAGAAACTTTATACAAACTTTAATGACCAAAATAATATTTTTCATATTTTAACATTTGGTATTATATGACTAGAGAAAGCTAAATTATGATATGACTAGACATTAGAGGAAAATTGTAACTTTCCTTGAATCATTATTAACTATAATATTTTATAGATGGTATGTTTGGTAAGTAAAAGTTCGAGCATGGGTATCTTTACTTTTATTTTTCAAATTTGGTTAAAATAAAAAACTTATCAAATTAGTTGAAATTTAAAAGGTCTTTTATAGAAAGCTGACACAAGCATTCAAATGGAATGAACATATCTGCATGTATATGAGATGAAATTTGGAGATATGGCATTGTTTGAGGAATAATGCTAGGGATATAAATTTTTTTTACAAATTGATGATGTGGTGAATGATTATTGGTAAATGAAAAAATGATATTAATGATGGGTTTAAATGAAAACCAATAAGAGGTTGGCTACATCAACATTTTGTAAAAATGTTATAAAATAGTTTGTGCTTGTAGCATTACTCTTGTTTGGGTAGTTTGAGAAGCAAAAAGAGAAAGTTTGTGAGGTAGGCGAGAGAAATGAGGAGAGATAGAAGACTGAACCTTACCAAAAAAAAAAAAAAAAAAGATAATTTCTTTCTCCTATTTTATTTTTTAATATAGAAGTTGAGAATTTTATTTTACTGTAATGTATTTTTTATAAATGGAATGATTGTAACTATTAATTTTAGTGACCACGTTATTGATAGGAACAGACAAAAGGAATGATATCAAACACTAAAGGGAAAAGGTCTAAAATTATAGTAAAATTTAGGGTTAAAAACAGGATTATCCTAAACTTAGATGGTGTAATTTATATTTTAGTCTAAAATTTAAAATTATCCAATCCAAACAGGGCTTTAGACGGAGCTTAGAATAGGGGAAAAAAAGCTCTAGACGTTAAGAACAATGGCTGCTATATTTCGCCACTGAATCCTTCTATTCTATGTAGTGTGATTACCTACAACAAAAATGACAATAATAAAAGAAGTTAATCTTCGTTAAAAAGAAATTCTCAAATTAGCAGCCATACTCCACAATCATTTCGTAATGACAAACACATTACCAATACAACAACAAAACACAAGAATTGTCTCCCATTACACACCATATCTCATAATCACTTCAAAATCATAGTCACATTACCTATATATTGTAATAAACTATAACAAAGTAAAACCATAGTAACATATACTATATTGTAATAAACTATAACAAATTATACACCAAGCATTGTCCAAGAAGTGTCAATTTTATGGCATCAAGAATCCAAACAACCAATGAATTCTAATCAACTCTTCAACAAATAAAGACATAACAAAACACCCAAATCAAATCAATATCCTATAAAGAAGTAAAGAAACGACACAAATTTTCTCATTATGTACCATGCTCCCCAAACAGTCACATAGAAAATATTCCTGAAAGTTATTTTCTTTCCCCTTATTATCCATGAAACAAACATGAACAAAGGGGAATAATACTAATTGATTAGTTCAGGTAGGAGAATTCCCTGTCTAGAAACAGAATTAGAAAACAAAATTAGAAAGTAACAATTGTCTATTAAAAGTTCTAGCTAGAGGAAGTGGAAAAAATGTCAAAACTATGTAGCTTAAGGGTATATCATATTGTGTTGTACTTGTACGTGCATTTGAAATGCGTATATTCTGAATATTTATCAAGCAAAAATGATTCTTTCAACTTTTCCAAAGAACATAGGAGACCCACGTCATTGAAAATTTAAAAAGGGAAGTGAAGTTTTATGGTCATCTATGAGAGGACCTAGCATAGTATGTGATATCAAGTATTATTATCTTAACAATGATTATTATCATTGTTAAGATAATATGCAGTTGATTTGCTTCCAAGAATTTTCTGTATTTTATTTTAATTTTTTTTTTTAAATTTGGAGTGAATGGTAATTTGGTGATTCCTCTAGCCACTGAAATGCACTATTGGTGGCCATGAGTCTCAAAAATTGTACTTCCTTTCTAATGGTTGAGTAGTTTCCAGCATTTTTATTTCCATTTTTTTTTATATTATTATATAAAAACATAGTCTTAATTGCTTTCATCTTCGGCATATAATTCCAATCCACCTAGGAGTGGAATGAAAAAGTCCAACAGCTTTGGTTCTTCGTTTGAGGGTGTGTTGACCTTTCTTTTATTAAGTCCAATTGCCCAAAAGAAACATAAATTGTGATTGCTTACTTTCATCATCTTCCTTCTATAGAACATAACAAATTACCATAGATCTGGTTTTCTCCCTATAGCAACCAGACCATGTAACAATCAAATAATGTAAAATAAAAATCCTATTCTATACGCAAATCTATTCCAAAATTCTATCCACAAAACTCTAAAAAATTTCCATTGGAAGGCCAAAAAAATTATTTTAGAAGTAGGTGTCCAATTTACCCTCCCTTCCCTACTAACGTCAATATCCTTTCCATATCAACACACAACCAAAGTAAATCGATAGAGTGATGAAGATAAAAAGTCTATAAGTCATATATTCAGCTAAACAAAACAATACTTATTTATGGCCAATCACCACTTTTGCTCCTTAAAGTTTTTCCCATTTTTCAATTTGTTCCTTAGAGTTTCGGAAGTAGCAATCAAAACCTTTCAAATTTGTAATTTAAAATAATCCAAATTCGATCCTTAAACTTTGACCCATTACCCATTACCTATTTTCTTCCTATTTAAATCCTTGTATTGTCCCAACATTAGATTAGAGAACTATTCAATAAATTCAACTATAAAAACGTGGCAATATTATTCTTTTTTTTGGTTCCATGTCAATACCATGTAGCAATTATAAGTCATCGTGGTGGCCACAGGTCACTTGACGTGTCCCTGTCAATATAACACTAATTACTACAAATTACCATTTTTTTTTCCTAACTTTTTTTTATCTCAACCAAACAAAGCAAATGCATATTCATTTTCTATCATTCCACTTTTCCACTCCTTCAACCAAACACCCATCAAAGAAATTACAAATCTTTCATTTCTCTTACCTTTCTATCCTCCTACTTTTCAATAACATGATTACAAGTTGTTTAACTACACATAATACAAATATGAAGGTTGCGTTACAAAATATAAATTGCTCCACATTGAGTGGTTGTTGTACCTACAACACAAGGATAAATTTATTAGTATTTTATCTAGAAAAATAATTGTAGGGGTATTGGGCTCAGGAACTCATTATCTACGTATATATTGGGTTTGAGGCCCAAGCCGAGGACGTGAGGTCGTCCGAGAAGAAGTAAACATTGTCAAGGAAGTCCGTGTTAATAAATGGAGAAGTTAGTTTTGGTCATAATGGCCCAAGAGGGTGGGCCGAGGATGAATGTCTCGGCTAAACTGAGCCAAGGTCCGAAGAGGTGGTCTGCCGTCTAGGGGAACATTCTAGAAAGTTCTGTTAGTATGGATAAGCATTGCAGCAACATAGGACAGGGGGAAGTCCTAAAATATCTAAGGAGAAAGCTGCTACCACCGCATTAAATGCTCTGCAACTAACTCTCTGACCGCATTAATGTCGATGTGATAACTGAACAGTGGTTTTTCAATGCAACTATTAGAGAGAGAGAAGAGAGATAAATTGTGATCAATGTTATTTCAATTGAAGTAGAGTGGACTGAGTTCTGTTGTAATAGTACTGAGAACCATGAAACTAACAATACGTTAAAAACCACTACTAGGCATTCAAATATTTTGTCTACACACGTCACAAAACCGCGCCTACACATAATCTAATAGTCTGTTTTTTTAACAGCTACTATAGGAACCCCCTTTAGAACTCGCCTTTTTTTAAGCATAATTTTATCATTATTCATTAATTCTACCCATGTTATTTTATGTCTTGACATAGAACAAATCAAATGATGCAACAGTAAAATTGAGGAGCATAAATATAAAAGATAGGTAGCCTAAGAGTCAACACCTAAGCCTACTTGGAGTCAGCACGAAACAAGAGAAAACCTTTGCACGTTAGCATATAAGGTTGGTTGAAGTCAACACCAAACCATCGAGAAAATTTCTAGAGAAAGTTTATTCATAAAAAAAATCCTCCCCAGTAGGTTTATATTGTGCTTATACAGACTACTAAACCCTAATTCTAACTAACAAACTAATCCTAATAAACTTGAGAAATCCCAGTTATTAAATTACAAAACACCATTGACTCTAGTAGAATTAAATAATAATACAAATAAATTTAAGTAAATATAAATACCCAAAATAAAATACAATTAACTCCAAATTAAATAAGACTAAATTAAAATAAATCTTTCATTGTGCTTCCCGCCTCATCCCTGGCTATTTTGAGAGTTAATGTTAGTCACATCAATAACACTTATTTCCCAATTTTCAATTATCCTTATTTATGGGTTTATTCATGCCCCTCAATAGCTTTAATTCTCCACACACCCCCCCCCCCCCCCAACCCCACCCCTCCAAAAAAAAAAAAAAAAAAGATATATAATCAAATCAACGCATCAGAATTTTATTAGAAAACCAAAACGAATGCTCTTATTAACAAGACATCTATGTATTTTGACATGGAATGAACCACCAATAACTGGTTTGAGCAACCGAAGGTAACAATGACGAAGAGCCACTTCCACTTCCCAATTCACTAAAGCTGTGTTCTCTTCAACTTTCTATGTGCTTGGAAATGACAATTGATATTCAGAAAATAAACACATTGATACTCTTCATCTAAAAAGAAAAAAAAAATGCTGTTAACACATCTTCAGGCATGTCAATAACCTAGAAGTACCATGTAATGCTGGTATAATGTTTTCAAAGAATAGTAAGCTGAGAGTGTGGTCTGCTATGAGAAAAGGCGAAGATATCTTTCAGAAAGGAGTAAGCTGGGTTGTGGGAAGAGATAGTGAGTTGAGCTTCTGGCATGATAAGTGGTGTAGTGTTGGGCCTATTAGGAGCCTGGTGCAAGGTCCTTTGCCTATGGAAGAGGAGAATCTCAAAGTAAAAGATGTTATTTCAGCCGATGGGTGCGATTGGTCAAGAATTTCTATTCCTATTCCAAAAAGTGTCAGCAATATTTTAAAAGCCACTCCGGTTTCTCTTGCTGCAAGAGGTCAAGACAGACTAGCCTGGGGTAAGTCCACTCATGGTAGATTCGAGCTCAAAAGTGCATATCAAATTGCTATGGGAAGCGAAGTTACTCCTTTCTCGGGTCAATGGGTGTGGAAAGTTAACATCCTTCCTCGGATACAAACTTTTGTGTGGATGTGTCTGCACAGTAGTATTGGTGTGAAGGAGTGCCTAGCTAAAAGGGGGGTTCCGGTGGATCCCACTTGCCCATTATGTCTCTCTGATTCTGAGTCTATAATCCATGCTCTTCGAGATTGCAGCAAGGTTAGGAATTTTTGGACTCAACTGGGTGCCGAGGAGGTTAATTCTTCTTTTTTCAGCGGAAATCTTCATCAATGGATTACTATTAATGGTAAGGCTAACACAAAAAAGCACAAAGATCATTCCCCTTGGAACACTTCCTTCTTTTTTGCTATTTGGCGTATTTGGAAGCATAGGAACAACATTGTTTTCCAAAACAAAACCATCCAACAAAACTTGGGTCATGAGATTTTCCGAGAAGCTATGGAGTATGAGCACTGTGTGAAACTTCCTAAAATAGCTTCGGGTCAGGTGGTAAAGAGGATTAGGTGGGAAAAGCCGGAAGTGGGTTGGTTCAGACTTAATTTAGATGGATCCTCTTTGGGCAATCTAGGCCTAGCTGGAAGTGGAGGTCTCATTCGAAATAGTGAGGGAGATTGGGTTTGTGGTTATGCTAGGAAGATTGGCATCACAACAAGCTATGCTGCAGAACTTTGGGGCCTTAGAGACGGGTTTCTTCAATGTTTAAACCTTCACTTACCTGCTATTGAGATTGAAATTGACGCTAACTCTATAGTAGACTTGCTGAATAATCCCAGGGCTGCTGTTAATGTTGTTTCCCCCTTGGTGGATGACTGCAGGCACCTATTATCTCAGCTCCCGCAGGTTCGTTTTAAGCACTGTTTTAGAGAGGCCAATAGATGTGCAGATTTTTTGGCTAGGCTGGGTTCCAACCAAGCAATTGATGTTCATGTTTTTAGTAGTCCGACTGTGGACATTATGGATCTTCTCATGGCTGATGCCAATGGTTTGTATTTAAACAGACTTTGTTCTGAGCCTTTTTTGGCTGGGTAGTTTCAGTAATACATTCCTTTTTACCAAAATAAAAAATAAAAAATGTTTTCAAAGAATGAAATACAGGAAAACATGCTCCATTATTTTCTGGCTACAAATTTATGTTCCATGATTGACCTAAGTTCCTACCATCAAATGAATAGAAGATATTCCTGAGACATTCATTTTTCTTTATCTAAATTATACATGAACTTCATCATTGTAGGCTGCTGGCAGCAACCACTAAAGACTTGTAAGAGACAGGGAAGGCTAGTTCCAACACAAAGTATGGGTTTAGGACAAACATTTAAAAGTTTTTTTCACCACATAACTGCAGGTAGTGTCTTGACATTTTCTTATGGGTTTAGCATTGGAACTAGAGTCAACGATATGACTTAAATATAGTGTGCAAGGTCATCTCATAAACAACCACCAATAATACCTAAAATTATGTCATTATGTCATTTACTGATACTGTACTTTGTACATACATTGTTTTGCATCAATGTAAATTTATGAAACAAAATAGTAATGCAATTTTAAATTGAATGCAAAACAATACGTCATGTTCAAAAAACAGTATCAGAAGGCAATGATAATATGTCAGAATGCAAGCCTCATTAAAGGAAACACAATTTCAGATTGAATATGGAGTAGAATTGACAAGGTCTGCATATAAAAAATATGAGAGCATCAGTCTTTCATTAATATTTATCGCTTCCTGCTAGCAAATGTCTAATCCCATCATCAACCATAACCACAAAATGGAATTTAACAATTCTGACTGGTTTTGTTAGCCATTCAAGAACAAATTAACATCCAGATGCAGCATATTGAGATTTGAAACTTAATGTTGTACATACCAGAATTTCCTCTTGCTGCTCCCTACCCATAGGGAAGGTGCATCATTTGCTTCATCGAATAAGACTGGTTTGTTGAGTAAGACAAGGCTCTCCACATAATTATCAGCACAAGAATTGAATGACAGCCCATAAATGCCCAAATTCTTAACTTGTTTACTCTGAGGGTCATATGAAGAGAGTGTACTTAGGTCTGCTACCACAAATATATGACCATTCTTCCAGAAACCTAATACCCTGCTAATAACTCCACAGAGATCAACAGTGCACAGTTTACTCCAAGTCTTAACAACGTCATATTCTTTCATGACCCAAATGGAACAAGAAGTTCTGACCCTATGTGTATAACATACTACAGAAAGCGATCCCCTGAATCCAAAAATATCAAACTCAAGCTGGGCTGTGAGTACAGACTTTGGCAACGATATCATGCGAAAAACCTCATCACCAAAATCAAATGACAAAACAAATGGACAAACTTTTAATTTCACCTGAAAATGGACAGCCCCGTTTATAAAGGCCGCACCTTTATAAGATTTAAACATAATCCCAGGCGAAAGCGAATCGCCAGCACTAGTTTTTCTCCAAGCGCCCTCTTTAAGAGAGTAAACCTCAACCAGACATCGTGGTTTGATTGCAATGCTCACCACCTTATAATCTTTAGTCCGTGCATCAAACCCGAACCCATGAATCATCGCTCTGTTAGTCTTGGGAAGGGTAATGAATTTTCTAATACAGGGATTCCAAAGAATAATCTGCTCCTTTCGAATAAGGCAGAACAACCCATTCACAGAACCGATTAGATTAAAATAGTTGGAATAGAGTGGGAACAAAACATTCTGAAACTGATGAAACGAGGAGTCAGAGTCATTATTGTCATCGTGAATGAATTCGTAGTACTCTAAATTGGTTCTTAAATCGCCGCAGCTTACGATTAATTTGTTGGAATTGGAGGGAAGTGAAAGTGATTGAGTGAGGTGGGAATCGATGAAGGCAGAGGTTGTGATTAGGGAGTTCCATGATTTCGAAACGCACCTGAATCGAGTTAGGGATTTCACGGGTAGTCTGCACAGTATCTGAAGCACCACATCCTCTGGAAGATAGTCCGACATTTCTTTCAATTCGTTCCTTCTCATTCACCAAATTGAAGATTTTGAGGGTTGAAAAACTTTGGACGAGTGTTCACCTGTATGCTATATGCCGTCTCAGGTTTTCTAGTGTGGTGTGTACACACAGTTCAGCAAATATGTTTGTATTTTTTAATTTGGTTTTTTTTTTTTTTTTTTTTTTTTTTTTTTTAAATCATTTTTTTATTTGGTTAATTTGCAAGTTACATCTGTTTGGACTTTACAAGCCCTAAAATTTCATAATTGGATTTTATCTCCTGAAATTTAGAAGTATTTGGATTATACACTCTTACATTTCATAATTTAAAATTTACTCACTAAATTTTACTCCCACATCACCGATCAACCATCAAAACCCACATCACCGATCAACCATTTGTGGTGGGCTTTTTGTGATTTTGGGCTGGATTGCCTCATGCTGTATAGGACCTAGGTGTTCCGGATAAGAGAGTTGGGACTGGTCTAGTTGCAACTCACCCTGATCCAGCTTGTGCACAAACTATGCCTCGTTTGCTGAAACTTTTAGTTACATGCCCATGACAAGCGAAGTTGCTACAGAAAAGTTATGGCGGATAAACGCAATAAAACAATAATAAAAGAAACACTTTACTGTTAGGCAAAATAAGTAAGAGATCCTTAATTAAAACAAGTAAAAAGAGCACATATTAGGTGAAATTGCAAAGACAAGAGAAAAAACAATAGCAATAAGTGGTACGATCAAAGAAAGGAAAGATCAGTTTGCCGTGCTTAATTGTATGACGGGGCCAAGGCCAAGGAGAGAGCCACTCCACAATGTGGGTAACCTCACAGGATGATTCTGCCATAGAAATTACCCACTTTAAAGAAATGGGAATTTGTAGTGAGAACTCAACATGCTAATGAAGTGAATAGTCATTATTTTCATCATGGATGAATTTGTAGGTAACTACTTCATTTCTATAATCGTAGTCTTTAACAATTAATTTGTCAGAGTTGGAGGGAAGTGAAAGTGATTGAGTTAGGTGGGAATGGATGAAAGCAAAGCTTGTGATTAGAGAGTTCCATGATTTTGAAACGCACCTGAATCGAATTAGAGATTTCACGGGTAGTTTGTACAGGATTTGTAGCACCACTTCCTCTGGAAGATAGTCTGACATTTCTTTTGATTCAAAGATTTGAGAGAGTTGAAACACTTCCAAAATGGCGAAGAGACAAAGAGACGGACAGTAGTACAGTTGGTTTTGGTCAAAACGGGCCCTAAGTTTTTGGCACAAATGGTAATTAAGAGAGCTTTTGTGCAATTGTTCTTGAGCTCTTTCTTCTCAATCTCCTAGGAAGTTGACTCATGGGTGATGACCTAAACCTTGGTCCATAAACTCTATCTTGAGCCATATAGTAAGGGTGTTGATGTTGGGATGAATTTGCCGGATTGATGATATAAGCGTAAAAATTGGTGGGGGTGTTTTTGCGTTAGTATTTTTTTATTTATAGCAAAAATTTTTAGAGTTCGAGTTATACCGCTTTTTTGAAATTCAAATTTAACAAACTCAAGTTACAATTAGTTTAGGTGCATATTACTTGGAATTCAAGTTTAACTTGAAACTTAAGTTCAAAGAGTACTACAAAACTAAATAACTTTTTTTTTCTTTTTTTTTTAAGCTATTAGAATATGATAAATTTAATTATTTAACCAATACTTCTAACAAAGAAAGAACTAACAAGTAACATTTGGATGATCCAAAAAATAAAGAAATTTTTTTTCTTTGAATTATTCTTATATTATTTTTTCCCTTGCTTTGCTGTCTTCTCTTTCTACAAGAAAACAAGTAGCAAAATGGAAAATTTTACCAAAGTTTGGAATTTTATGTCATGACTTTTCTTGCATGCTATTATTTGTGGGTTAAAATACTGAAAATTTTAAGGAGAATAGTAATCTTTGATGATTTTTTTTTTCTAAGTATCATTCGGATTAATGGGAAGCATTGCTTTAGTGTATTTTTTTTTTCTCGAGAAAATAAATGGTTATTAAAATAGAAGTTTAACCAATTTAGAATTGTATTAATGGATTGTTGATATAGTAGTAAGTAGTATCTTAACCATTTATTTTAAAAGAAATGTGAAGACTTAAAGTTATCTACTTTATAGAAGAACCTAGAAAATCTAGAAGATTTCAATCCAAAAAATGTATAACAATTTCAAAACATACATCAGTGCAATTTATCAAATGCTTTAAATGGGCCTGTTTGGTCATCAATCTCAAATTCACATTTTCACATTTTAAACAATATTACACACATTTCCACACTTTTTTTTCTTTTAAAATAGTATACAATATCAAGAGAAGAATTTTTAAAAAATTATATCTTGTATTTTATTATGGTAAAATATTGTTTTCCTTATTTTTGAATTTCATTTTTTTAAACCTAAACTATAAAAAGCTCATTTTTTATCCTTATACCTTTTATCGAACTTTTTTTCATTTGTTTAGGGATGAAAACAAAGACAAAAAAATAATAATAATAATTTAGGAATGGAGAAAGAACTTTTTTAAAGTTGAACAATAGAAAATATAATATTTTCAATAGGTTAAGAATGAAGAAGAAGTATAATGATGAAAAAGAAACTTTATACAAACTTTAATGGCCAAAATAATATTTTAGTATTTTAACCTTTGGTATTATATGACTAGAGAATACTAAATTATGATATGACTAGACATTAGGGGAAAATTGTAACTTTTCTTGAATCATTATTAACTATAATATATTATAGATGGTATGTTTGGTTAGTAAAAGTTTGAGTATGAGTATCTTTATTTTTATTTTTCTAAATTAGTTAAAATAAAAAACTTATCAAATTAGTTGAAATTTAAAAGGTCTTTTATAGAAAGCTGACACAAGCACTCAAATTGAATGAACATATCTGCGTGTATATCAAACACTCAAGGAAAAAGGTCAAATTATAAAATTTAGGGTTAAAAACAAGATTATCCTAAACTTAGAGTGTAATTTACATTTTAGTCTAAAATTTAAAATTATCCAATCCAAACAGGCTTTAGACAGAGCTTAGAATAGGAAAAAAAAAAAAAAAAAAAAGCTCTAGACATTAAGAACAATGGCTGCTACATTTCGCCACTGAATCCTTCTTTTCAATGTAGTGTTATTACCTGCAACAAAAATGACAATAATAAAAGATGTTAATCTTCGTTAAAAAGTAATTCTCAAATTAGCAGCCATACTCCAAAATCATTTCGTAATGACAAACACATTAGCAATACAACAACAAAACACAAGAATTGTCTCACATTACAAACCATATCTCATAATCACTTCAAAATCATAGTCACATGACCTATATTGTAATAAAATACAACAAATTATAAAACCAAAGTCACATTTCCTATATTGTAATAAACAATAACAAATTATACACCAAGCATTGTCCAAGAAGTGTCAATTTTATGTCATCAAGAATCCAAACAACCAATGAATTCTAATCAATTCTTCAACAAATATAGACAACAAAACACCCAAATCAAATCAATATCCTATAAAGAAGTAAAGAAACGACACAAATTTTCTCATTATGTACCGTACTCCCCAAACATAGTTGCATAGAAAATATTCCCGAAAGTTATTTTCTTTCCCCTTATTATCCATGAAACAAACATGTACAAACTGCAATAATACTAATTGATTAGTTCAGGTAGGAGAATTCCCTGTCTAGAAACAGAATTAGAAAACAAAATTAGAAAGTAACAATTGTCTATTAAAAGTACTACCTAGAGGAAGTGGAAAAAGTGTCAAAACTATGTAACTTTAAGGGTATATCATATTGTGTTGTACTTCTACGTGCATTTGAAATGCGTATATTCTGAATATTTACCAAGCAAAAATAATTCTTTCAACTTTTCCAAAGAACATAGAAGACCCACATCATTAAAAATTAAAAAGGGAAGTGAAGTTTTATGGTCGTCTATGAGAGGACCTAGCATAGTATGTGATTTTTTTTTTTTGATAGATAATAAGACTTTTGTTGAGAAAAAATTGAACATGATATTCATGATGGTGAACACTTTGAACAATAAAACAAATACAAAAAGATCAAGAGCTAAAGGAAATAGAAACTAAAAAATTAGATACAGCAGTACAGTTTGTACACCCCCAAACACGAGCCCAAAGAAACAGAGTACGAAAAAGTAAACATTTTAGATGTTCCAAGTTCTTGCCTTGTCTTCAAAAATGAGGGCATTACGTTCCTGCCAGACTAACCACAACATAGTATGTGATATCAAGTATTATTATCTTAACAATGATTATTATCATTGTCAAGATAATATGCAATTGACTTGCTTCCAAGAATTTTCTGTATTTTATTTTAATTCGGAGTGAATGGTAATTTGGTGATTTCTCTAGCCACTGAAGTGCGATATGGTGGCCATGAGTCTCAGAACTTGTACTTCCTTTTCCTATTTGGTTTAGTAGTTTCCAACTTTTAAAAAAAAAAAAAAAAAAAAGTGTCTAAGTTGCTTTCTTCTTTGGCATATAACTCAAATCCATCTAGGAGTTGATTGAAAGAGCCCAACAATTTTGGTTCTTCTGATTTGCTTACACTTTCATCATCTTCCTTCCATATAACATAACAAATTACCATAGATCTGATTTACTCCCTATAGCAAACCAGACCATGTAACAATCAAATAATCCTATCCTATATTTTTCTATCAGTACAATAAAAGTTTTAATGTTTTATACATGAAAAGGGGTGAGGCCGAGGTACAATCCTATTATATTTTCAAAATTCTATTCCATAATTCTCTCCGCAAAACCCTAATCAGTTTCCATTGAAAAGCCAAAAAAAAATTTTTTTAGAAGTAGAAGGTGTCCAATTTACCCTCTCATCCCCATTAACATCAATAACTTTTCCATATCAACACACAACCAAAGTAAATCAATAGAGTGAAAGAAAATAAAAAGTCTACACCATATTTCAGCTAAACAAAATAGTACTTAGTTTTGGACAAACACCACTCTTGGTCCTTAAAGTTTATCCCATTTTTCAATTTGTTCCTTAGACTTTCAAAAATAGCAATCAAACCCTTAAAATTGATAAAATAATCCAATTTTTTCCTTTGGTCCTCAAAATTTGACCCATTATCCCATTTCTCTTCCTATTTTGTATTTTCCCGACATTGAAATAGAGAACTTTTCAACAAATTTGAGTCTAGAAAAGTGGACAATATATCCCATTTTTTGCTTCCATGTCAATACCAAGTAGCAATCATAACTTATAAGCCATCATGGAGGCCACATGTCACTTGTAATATACCAAAGATTACCAGTGTAAAATTGATTTTTAAACCATTACTTCTACATTGCTCAGTAGCTCAAGAGTTAAAGAATATGGTGTGTTCCCTTTTTAGGGTTCATTGAGTCATGCCATTTAGTGTTGTGGAACTTATAGCAAGTTGGTTAGGCAAGTTTAATAGACTCAAAACTAAGGTACTCTAGAATATGATCCCTCATTGTCTTATGTGAGTCATATGGAGGGAAATGAATACACGTACTTTTGAAGGGGATGAAAAGTCAATTCATGAGTTGAAACTTCTTTCAAGAATTGTTTGAATGAGTAAATGCTTCAGGTTTTGTTACTTTCATGTCTCTGCTTGACATGCTTGATTTTTGTACTTTCATTGCTGTTTAATTTCTTTTCCTTTGTTGCCTTTTAGTAGGCTACTTGTGTATCTTGTTTAATCTTTTTGTCCTTATTTCAATTTCAATGAAGTTTATTATTCATCATAAATAATTCTTAAGCCATTTGGAACTTTTTTATTATAAGTATGCCCAATCACATGACATATTGGTGTCAAGATTAGCATGTAGACAACATTAGATCATTCTAAAAACTTTAAGGATTTGATTACTACTTTAGAAACTTTAGGGACCAAATTGGAAAATGAGGCAAACTTTAATGACTGGTGTTTGCCTATTATTTTTTTATATTTTTAGAACAAATACTAGGGTTGTCACTAGGGTCACCCTGATGAAACTCCCATACTCAATACAATGTAAAAAATTTAATCAGTCAAAACCCCAAGCAAAACATCATGACTCTACCTACAGTTACACTTACACAGTTACAACTTAAATGCTTCCCATCCCATTCCCATATTTTGTTGAATATACATTGATGCAAAACAAAATGTAATGTACAAAACACAGTATCAGAAGGCAACCGATGGCTGATCATTATATAAAAATATGAGCAATTCTAATGAATTGTAAGTGTAAAACACATTTTCATATTGAATATGGATTAGATGTGACAAGTTCAGCATCTACAAAAAGATAATAACATCAGTCTTTTGTTTATATTTACAGTTTCCTGCTTCCAAATGTCCAAGGTCTAAACCCATTATCAATCGCAACCGCAAGATTGTATATAACAATTATGACTATTAATGCCATTCAAGAACAAATTACATCTAAAAGCCATATATTGAGATTTGCAATGTAATGTTTACTTATAGCCATGTAATGTTTACTTATAGCCACACAACAATATCTAGTATACACCAAGAATAAGATAGAACTGAGGAAATTAAATGCTGAAATTTTGGGTTGAATCAAGCTTTTACCTGCATTTCCTCTTCCTGCTCACTCCCTTTCTTGAAACTGCATCATTTGGTTTGCGGAGTAAGACAAGGTTCTCAGTATAATTATCAACACATTGTAATGCCTTCCCAACACTCCCCAAATTCTTAAATTGTTGGCTGTCAGGGTCATACGAAGAGAGCATGTAAGAAGGTAGTAAATCTAACTCCATATTTTCTTTTTTGAAGAAGTGGAACATGCCCTCTGGTAGTATAGACTCTATATCCTTCATTAATACATGACCATTCTTCCGGAGACCGATTACTGATAAATATCCTCCACTGTGATAAAAAGTAAACTGTTCAGTCCAAGAATCAACAACTCCATACTCTTTCATCACCCAAATAGAACATTTGCTGGGTGTATGCCTTTCACATATTACGGAAAGTGATCCCCTAAATACTGAAGCATTAATCCATCCATGTGTGGCTATACTATCTGGCAACGATATCACATGAAAAACCTCATCCCTCAAATCAAACGACAAAAAAGCTGATTCATTAGAATTCGGCATAACCTGTACTGTGAAATGGATAGCCCCATTTAAAGAAGCTGCCGGACATTTATATCCATTAAAACGAATATTAGGCGGAAAGGAGGTGCTAGCATCAATCATTTTCCAAGAACCCTCACTAAGAGAGTAAACCTCAACCAGAGTTGGCTTCTTTTTCATATAATATGGATTATCTGGAAGTGCAATTATCACCACCTTATAATCATTGGTCCGTGAATCAAACCCGAATGCTGAATGACATTGAACATTACCGTCCGTCTTGATCTTAATGCAATGCTTAGGTAGGATAATACATTTTCTAATAGAGGGATTACAAAGGATAAAGCGCTCTTTCTCATAAAGGCAGAACAAACCATTCACATAACCGATAAACATACATTTGTGAATACGACTACGACGACGAGTCGTTAGTGGGAACTCAAGATGTTCAGTTCGATCAAATGAGTCATTGTGAAATAATCTGTACTGTTGTACATTGGGTTTAGAAGCGAAGTCCCTAACAATTAGTGTGTTGTTGGAATTGGAGTTGGAGGGAAGTGAATGTGATCGAGTGAGGTGTGAATCGATGAAGTCAGAGCTTGTGATTAGAGAGTTACATGATTTTGAAACGCACCTGAATCGGATTAGGGATTTCACGGGTAGACTGAGCAGGATGTCACGCTCCACTTCGTGTGGGAGATAGTCTGACATTTCTTCTTTCTCTTCACCCAGTTGAAAAGTTTGAGAGTTGAGAAACACTTCGGAATGGTGTAAACTAGATGGATGAGTGTTCAGAGAACTATGCAGTCTCAGCTCGTCTAGACACTAGACACTGTCCATCCCTATATTTTTGGTTTAGTTCAGCAAAACAAATTGTTTTTCTTTTTCGGCCAACCCAAAAATCACTATATATATATAATATATATATATCCGTCTAACTTTCATCCTAAAATTTTAAATTTACTAGTCATTTCCATCTATTCTTTTAGAAAAATTTTAGTAATACAAAATTTTTTACAATTTTTTTCCACAACTGTAACGTGTGATGTGATTGATGAAGAAAAAATAGTGAGTCCAAGTGTAAAGGATGACTGACCACTCATAGCCTGCCACATTGGAATTGTGGTTAAAAAAATTGTGGAATAATTTGTGAATCTACTCCTACACTTCTCCTTCTTACATATATCGGTTGGCCTTTAACTTATCTTTATCACTTTCCAAAATAGAAAGGTTAGAAGTTAAGAAAAAAAAAATGTTATTCACAACATTTAGTTTGCAATTTTTTTTTATTAGTTTACATTCAGGCGAGCATTAACATTATTTTATCATATATCATTAATAACATGTCATCTCGATAATTGACAATTGTGAAATATTTTGATAATATTTTTGTGGCTCCAGGCTTATTACAACTTTGTCTTTTCCCAATTGTTAATATATTCTATTGTGATTATAATAATATTACTTTCACCTTGGTCTAATACTAATGTCAATTTTTTTTTTTTTTTTGTACAAATTACAAGAAGTCATATTGTTGTGTCCATGCATTTATTGTTTCAAGAATTTTGTAATTTATTACTTTTATAATTATATATAATTCTAAAGTTATAAAAAAAAAAATAGTAGTTTGGAAGAGTCTTATAATTCAATTAATACTTTATATATATACTAGCCTTATCACATGCACTTTGCGCATACAATAAGGCCTTATTTTTTATTTTTTATATTGTAATAATTTTTCATTCATTCTAATTTGAGATTTACACGTTTTCTCATTATTATTATGCATTTAGAACTACTAATACAACCAAGAATGTCATGAGGCTCTTCTCAAAAAAAAAAAAAAAAAGTCATGAGGCTAGTTTCAAAAAATGAACAAATATTACACATTTATTTTGTAGCAAAAAAAAAAAAAAAAAAAAACCTGCATTTTTATTTTGAGAATCTAATTTCAAAGTAGATAAAACAATTTGAAAATTAACTGGAGAGTGACTCTATTTTTTAGGCAATGTTCTATTAGAAGTTAGAGTTGTATTTTTACCAGATTGTCCTTTAGTTTTGTTTATACTTAAACATAGAAGTGTAGAAACATTTTTTAACCAAAAAAATGAGGACCCAAATAGGGGAAGCCCTTTTAATAGTAGTAGTAGTAGTGAATATATGTGTGTGTATATATATATATATATATATATATATATAATCTCTTTTTTTTGAAGTCCTCCTTAAATTTGGTAGCCATATATACACCCAAAATGCTTAGATGGTTGAGAATGAATTTGACATCCAGAAAGAACCACAAAATATCATATTAGAAAACAACCCATCATTGAAATCCTCATAATCAAAATTTTAAAATAAATAAAAAGGCAAATAAGGTCTTAAGTTCAAACTACCACATTAACTGTCCATGGAGTTTTAGAAATATCTCATGGGCAAGAAATGGAATAGTCTGGTCAAAAGTTAATACTACTTCACAACTTTTTTATATCAAGAAAAAGAGAGAATGCTTGAAATCTTTTGGTCCAAACTTGTCCAAAATTAAGAGACCATAATGTGACGAAGTAAAGAGACACAATCATGTTTTGGGGTTCCTACAAGCAAGCGGTATGCACTATAGTTCATGTTCTTGTATCTCATAAACCATTATATGTTTGATTGAAGTGAGAAGGGAAAGGATGGAAAAAGGGCGAGGAGGGGGGATATAATCTTCCCATAATAGAGAGAAAAGAAGGGGAAATTGGATGTGAATTAAAGATGAGTAATAAGCCTTTTATCCAAGTTATTGTCGATTATTATTATTTTCTTTTTACTACAAATTATCATTTCTTATATGGTACAAGTACAAATGGTAATTCTCTTAAAAAGTATCATTTATTTCCTTTCACTTTTCCTCTCAACTAAACAAAGCAAAGCTATATTGATTTTTTATCATTCTACTTTTTTATTCCTTCAACTAAACACACATCAAGAAAAATACAAATATTTTCTTTCCAATAACATGATTACAACAAGTAGTTCAAATACACATGAATACAAGTTATAACAAGTTGTTAAAATACACATAAAACAAATATGTCAACAAGCTTCTGAACTGCAAGTCGGTTCCTAAGCCCCCTGCAATTCTATGCTAAGATTTTCATTGTTGTCGACAGGGCTGACCATTAGCCACCACCAATTCATCAATACCATAAACTGCCCTTCTTTTGTGACTGCCCTCCACTTCCTCCATCTCCTCATCCGAATCCCTATTCACCCTTTTCATCAACACTGACTCCCTCACTACCTTGGGCTCCCGTTGGTGCTTTTGCTTGTGGACATGTTTAGAAACCCCAACCCGGGAGGACCCCACCTTACTACCCATAGCAAAACCTGAAGTCAGCCCACTAGGAACAAAGAAACTCTTAAGGAATTGTGCTAAGCTTGCCATTTTCGACCCCTCTGAAGGCAGGAGTGACTCATTGCCCTTCAAGACACCACCCTCATCATTATCAAACTGTGCCAACTCCCTGTCAATGCTATCCATTTGCTCTTGAAACTCTTGATTAGGACCATCCCTGATAACGATATTCTGATAATGAGGGACAACCCTTACTGGGGGTGTTAGCATCAGACCTGCCTCAGATGGTTCCCTAAAATCCTCACTGTCAAGCTCAATCACAATCATGGCGGCAACTGAAGGCGAGGTCGAGCCCGTTTCAGGTTCATTTGCTCCGTTAGCACCAACCTGCCTTTCAGTACCACCCTTCGTCGTATCCATCTCGGACCCTTGCTCATCCAACTCTTCATCAAACCATGCAACACGAATTATTGTTCGTCCTAATGGATTTGGAGCGCTTGCCCGTAACCATGATCCAAACTGTTTTTCCTCATCTCTGTCAGTCCCCCTCTTCTTCAGACGATTTGGGCAATCCTTGTTATGACGACTCAATCTCCCACACCAATAACAGAGGTTGGGTAGATGCTCATATTTGAAATTCACCTAGCTCTCCATGCCCCCGCTTCGGACGATCTGTGATGCAGATACGTTAAGGAAGAATAAAATATTTTAATATTTTATGTTGTTTTCTTTTTTCATAGTTGAATTAGGGTTTTAATTGTTTTTCTTTTTCAAGTTAAATTGTTTTTCCTTTTTCAAGTAGAGGTAGGTTTATTATGTCTTTTCCTAAAAAGAGTAGGAGAAATTCTATTCCTATAAATACTTTTTATAGAGAGGTTGATTGTTGTTATGTGTTGATTAATAAAAGCTTGTTAGAGAGGTTTTCTCTATTATTTTGCCTACTAGCCTAGTGTTCTTGTAGAACTTAGGTTTCGTGGAAGAATTGTAGTAATTGTGTGTTACAGATTCTGCTTCTACACGCCTACGCTGCATCAGTTGGTATCAGAGCAAGGCTAGGTTCCTACCATGGCACAAAGAGGAGCATGTGGGGGAAGACTTGTTGCCATAGATGACGTGTATGAATGCGATGAGGTTGCACGCGATGCGCAATTAGAGGTGTTCTTTCAACGAACAAAGGAGTGGTTTGATGCGCTTTCAAAGCAGCTCACCACCTTAGCCGTTGGAAGTCAACCTCAAAACTACCATCCAAATCCATATTTTGTGGAGGAGGAGGAGGATCTTGATATGAGCAGGAGGGCTGCGATATCAAAGAGGTTGATGAATATATTGAAAGAGTTTGTCTAGTAGATTGGGATTCTCCACCAATTTATGATGACTATCCTGAAGATTTTAGTCAAGGAGAAAAGATTAAGCTTGATAAAAATAAAGTCATATACATACGAGATGAGCCCATAACTCACATCGTTGATGAGACTTTCGATATTCAAAAACAAAAGGTTATTGATCCCTTCTGGAAGGATTTTATTGAATAAGAATTGATGGAGGTCAACAAGAGGCGTGAACGAATGATTTTAAGTAATCTTTGTCGAGAAGGAAATATGAAGTTTTTGGATGTGTGCATGGATTCTTTTTTAGTACTTGCTTTATATATCCTGCCGTGGCAAAAGAGGTCAAGAATAAAAATCCGTACATCAAGATTTATTATGAGTGAGAAAAGATTAATAAGTAGCATATTGATTCGTCTTGTCTTGCGCAGAAGAATAGGATGAAGAGGATTATTCGGGGTTCCAATTGATCGTGGAAGATTGCCACAAAACTTGAGGACGAGTTTTCCCCAACTCCGAGAGAATGATGCAGATACGTTAAGGAAGAATAAAATATTTTAATATTTTATGTTGTTTTCTTTTTTCATAGTTGAATTAGAGTTTTAATTGTTTTTCTTTTCCAAGTTAAATTGTTTTTCCTTTTTCAAGTAGAGGTAGGTTTATTATGTCTTTTCCTAAAAGGAGTAGGAGAAATTCTATTCCTATAAATACTTTTTATAGAGAGGTTGATTGTTGTTATGTGTTGATTAATAAAAGCTTGTTAGAGAGGTTTTAATTGTTTTTCTTTTCCAAGTTAAATTGTTTTTCCTTTTTCAAGTAGAGGTAGGTTTATTATGTCTTTTCCTAAAAGGAGTAGGAGAAATTCTATTCCTATAAATACTTTTTATAGAGAGGTTGATTGTTGTTATGTGTTGATTAATAAAAGCTTGTTAGAGAGGTTTTCTCTATTATTTTGCCTACTAGCCTAGTGTTCTTGTAGAACTTAGGTTTCGTGGAAGAATTGTAGTAATTGTGTGTTACAGATTTAGTAATTGTGTGTTACAGATTCTGCTTCTACACGCCTACGCTGCATCAATCTGTCTACCTTGACACAAAGGTTCCGATAGCTTCACCGCAACCCTTACTCTTATGAACTTGCATCCTTCACTCTCGCCATCACCCGGTTCACTCTCATCTAGTACGCATGCTACTAACGCCACTGCCTTAGCCACAGACCTAGAGAAACTACCAATGGGAAGATTATGCACCTGCATCCAAAACCGAGTCCTATCAAAAACATGACTCTTGACATCTGTGTTCCTCGAAACCCTCTTAAGAGCCACCAAATATTTGTCAAAAGACCACGGCTCACCTCAGTACCCTGTCTATATCAAGCACGACCCGAAATTCAAACAACACCCTATGATTGCCCATGTCCCGAACCTCAAACCCCTTTAGAGTCCGCCATAACAGTTTGAAGGTATTTGCAATTGCCTCCATATTTAAAACTCTACTAGTGAAGAAGCCGGCTACCAGAAAATATTCTTCTACTTCGCCAACTCTCACATGAAACTTGTTTCCCTCGTGTTCAGACAGTGAGAACTTCTCCCACTTCTCTGACAGTGACTCCATGGAACACTAAACAAACTTCCACGTCTTCCTTGACCACTCTCATGAGATAGAGGCAAGAAGGACTAACGCCCAACCTCAGAGGTAGGCACTGACTTCTACTGAGAGCTAGGGTGTATGAAAGCCCTAGGTCAGAGAAACTCTTATTTATTTATTTATATAAAAACATACTCTAAATTGCTTTCATCTTTGGCATAATTCCAATCCACCTAGGAGTTGAATGAAAGAGTCCAACAACTTTGGTTCTCCCTATAGCAAACTAGACCATGTAACAATCAAATAATGTAAAATAAAAGTTTTACACATTATAAATTAGTGAGGCCGAAGTACAATCCTATTCTATACACAAATCTATTCCAAAATCAATTTCCAATGGAAGGCCAAAAAAATTATTTTAGAAGTAAAAGGTGTCCAACTTAGCCTCCCTTTTCCCCACTAACATCAATATCCTTTACATATCAACACACAACCAAAGTAAATCAATAGAGTGATGAAAATAAAAAGTCTAAGTCATATATTCAGCTAAACAAAACAATACTTATTTATGGGCAAACACCACTTTTGTTCCTTAAAAGTTTTTCCCATTTTTCAATTTGTTCCTTAGAGTTACAAAAGTAGCAATCAAAACCTTCAAAATTTGTAATGTAAAATAATCCAAATCCGTCCTTAAACTTTGACCCATTGCCCATTTTCTTCCCATTTAAATCCTCGTATTGTCCCAACATTAGATTAGAAAACTATTCAACAAATTCAAGTATAGAAAAGTGGCAATATTATCCTTCTTTTTTTTGTTCCATGTCAATACCATGTAGCAATTATAAGTCATCATGGTGGCCACAGGTCACTTGATGTGTCCCTGTCAATATAAGACTAATTACTACAAATTACCATTTTTTTCCTAACTTTTTTTTTTTAATCTCAACCAAACAAAGCAAATGCATATTCATTTTCTATCATTCCACTTTCCCACTCCTTCAACCAAATACACATCAAAGAAATTACAAATCTTTCATTTCTCTTACTTTTCTATCCTTCTACTTTTCAATAACATAATTAAAAGTTGTTAAACTACACATAATACAAATATGAAAGTTGCATTACAAAATATAAATTGCTCCACATTGAGTGGTTGTTGTACCTACAACACAAGGATAAATTTATTAGTATTTTATCTAGAAAAATAATATAATTCCAAACATAATTTGAACACCACAATAATAGGAAATCTTCTCATATAAATTAATTGCATATTTTATCACTGTCAAACAAGTCCAACTTTATTAATTGCATATTTCATTACTATCAAACAAGTCCATCATTTTCCAAGTATAATGACATATTACCACGAGGAGGCAATTCTTAGCACGTTGAAGAAGATTTTTATCCAAGTTATGAACCAACATCTCCAACACCGCTAGAAGTGTTCTCAACCTAAAATGACCAATAAATAAATAGCTCCATTACTTAATATTATGAAAAAAGTGAGAAAAAAGGATAATTATATATATATATATATATATATATATAATGTAAGAGCATAATGTAGTCATAAGCTGGTTACTCCATTGTTGAACCAACAAGGACTGTGATTTTAAAGTGGCCATTTGCGATTTTAAAGAGGTAATTTCTATTTTTAAAGTGGCTATTTCTTCCTGTTGATCTACCATTACCTTTTTGAGCTTGCGGATTGTTTCTGTATCTCTTACGCTCTCATCCTCTGATTCCACCCTATGATAAGACAAATGCGTTGTAAGATATATAATATTTAACTCCATACATTTAATAACTAAGCATATTATTAATGTAAAATAAATTTATTATTGTGAGACATAATTAATCATCCCTCATTTTTTTTTTTTTTTTTTGAGAAACCGTCCAGTACTTTTATTCAAACTTCAACAGAATTTCTGTCAATAACTACAAGAGAATTGACATCACTAGGAATATTATCCAACCAAACGTTGGGTACATTAAGATGCTTGGCTAATTTTGCTAGCTTATCAGCCACCGCATTGCCCTTGCGACGAACATGGAAGAAAGAACAGTGACTAAGTTGCGAAGCCAAAATGATGGAATCCTCAATAATATTCCCATAAGGTGCCAAGCACGGCAAGCCCCCCAGAATGCTGTTTAGGATAGTAACTGAGTCTCCCTCGAAGACAACCTGTTGCAAGCCTTTTTCCAGTGCAAACTCAATTGCTCTCCTGCAAGCCAAAGCTTCAACATCCTCTACTGTTTTGGGTAGTGGGATCCTTTCTGACAGAGCCCAAATAACTTTCCCCGCTGAATCCCTTATCACTACACCGATGCCCGCCTTACACGAGTCCATGAAAAGCGCACCGTCGAAATTTACTTTGAGCAGATGAGATGGAGGGGGACGCCACCGATGTTGCTCAACCGCTGTGTCTTTTATGGGCTGTTCAACCTGCACTGCCTGGAATTCTTGCAGTCTATCCATTGCTTCCGCATAGATTTTTTGGTATGGCGTGGACACTTGTCCCATTCTAGCTGTGTTCCTTTTCGTCCAAATTCCCCAGGCCACATATGCGAACCTTTCTGCTTGGTTTGGTTCTTGGACTTGGAAAATTCCAGTAAGGAGGTCTCGGAAGCAAGTGAATCGGGTTAACAAGTTGCTTCGACAAATATCAATCTCCCACCAGATTTCCTTGAGGACTTGGCACTCCCATAACGCATGGATGGTGTCTTCTTCTTCCTTCCCACAGCTCTCACAACTAGCATTGCAGATGACTTTTCGTTTGCATAAATTCTTCTTTGTGGGTAATGCTTCGCCACAAGCCCGCCACAAGAAATGTTTAATTTTGTTAGGGACATTAAGGCTCCAAATTTGCTTCCAAATACCATTACTTACTGCTGGGTTTGACTGACCCGGTTTGGACAGGGTGTCGATCTCTGCTAGCATACGGTAGGCGCTTCTAGTAGTGTACACTCCATTCTTTGTCTTCTGCCAAATAAGAGAGTCTTCAGGCCTGCGTTTGCTGAGAGGAATACTGAGGACAGCTTCAGCTTCATGGGGCAGAAGCTCATTGCGAACTCTGTCTTCCAACCAACACGGGACCGTTTCGTCTATTAATGCACAGACATGAGTGCAGTTTGGGAAATTTTTTTGAGGAGATATAACTTGTCTTGAGAACGGATCAGGGAGCCAATTGTCACCTCTGATGCGGACTTTTTCCCCATTGCCAATTCGCCAAATTGAACCTATTTGAACCATGCTTCTAGCTGACAGAATGCTATGCCATGCATATGATCCCTTCCTCTTAACCCCCTCATCAAAAATTGAACAGTTGGGGAAGTATTTGGCTTTGAATACTTTGTAAAAAAGGGAGTCAGTATTGTGACTTAGCCGCCAAACTTGTTTTCCAAGGAGAGCAAGGTTGAACCGCTCCAAATCCTTAAAACCCAAACCACCATGGTTCTTTGGTAAGCATAATTTATTCCAACTAACCCAATGAATTTTGCGCACTTCCCCTTTGTATCCCCACCAAAATTTGCGAATTAAGGCTTCAATGTTTTTGCATAAAACCTTTGGAAGCTTGAAGCAATTCATAGTAAAAGTTGGCATAGCTTGAATCACGGCCTTGATTAGGATCTCTTTTCCAGCTTGTGATAATAACTTTTCCTTCCATCCTTGTATTTTGTGCCAAATTCTTTCCCGGATATAACTGAAACTCTGCTTTTTACCTCGACCCACAAGTGAAGGGAGACCCAAATATTTTTCATATTGGGTGATAGTCGAGACTCCCAGCAGCCCTTTGATATTTTCTTGCATTGTTGTAGCCGTGTTTGAGCTGAAGAAAATCTGGGTTTTATCTCGATTGATTTGTTGCCCCGAACCCTGTTCATATTTCTCAAGAACCTCCATCACAGCTTGGCACTCATGCTCATTTGCTCGGCAGAAGAGGAGGCTGTCATCAGCAAAGAATAAGTGGGAGACTTTGGGACCATCTTTGCAAAGAGATACACCTCTAATTGAGCCATCATTTTCTGCTTGTTTGATAAGAGAATGGAGGCCTTCTGCACATAAATTAAACAAATAAGGTGATAAAGGGTCTCCTTGGCGGAGGCCTCGGTGAGGTTGAAATAAACCATGAGGTTCCCCATTTACCAACACCGAGAAGGAGACAGATCGAATACATGTGCTAATCAAAGATATCCATTTCTCATCAAACCCCAATTTTGCCATAAGTTTTTCCAAAAAATTCCACTCAACCCTATCATAGGCTTTGCTCATGTCAAGTTTGAGGGCCATGAATCCGGTTTTTCCTCTTCGTTTATTTTTTAAGTGGTGTAGTGTTTCAAAAGCAACAAGGATATTGTCAGATATGAGGCGATTTGACATAAAGGCGCTTTGGGATTCAGACACCAGTTTTGGGAGGATTTTTTTGAGGCGGTTGGCTATGGTTTTGGATATGATTTTATAGATAACATTACATAGGCTAATGGGGCGGAAATCCTTGGCTTTTTCTGGATTTTTCAATTTTGGGATTAAGGATATAAAGGTGTGGTTGATATGTGGCGGCATGGTACCTGAATTTAGGACTGAAAGAGCAGCACTAGTAACATTAGAACCCACATTAAGCAAACATATATATCCCTCATTTATTAAGCAAACATATTTATAGTAAAACGTTCTAATAACTGAACATATATATAGTAAGAAAAATTTATTATAAGATATTCATTATTACCAATTTTAATGAAATACTAATTATCCACTATACTAATTGTGAGATACTAAAAATGTGGCCACTTCTTTATAACCCCCTTTCAATTGATCAACCATTTAGATAAGGGGTGGCCCAAAGTCAAAATATTCATATAGTGCATTACCTACATTCAGAATATGAATGGTGTCATTAGCCTTCAAAAAAAAAAAAAAAAGAAAAAGAAAAAGAAATACCAAATTCCCTCTAAAACAATTCAGTAGCAAATGAACTTCAAAATGAAGGATGTTAATTCTCCACTTGCCATCATAGTATAATGAACTATAGAACACATAAGAAACACAACAGAACAATCAAAGAATATTTCAAATACAATAGATTTTAGCAAAAGAAACAACTAAGAGAGAAAAGGAAAAGCATGCCCTTCAACCCCCCAACCCCCCCCCCCCCCCCTTTTTTTTTTCTATACCAGTTTAACTCTAACTCTAACTGTACACCATAAAATGGGAATTATTACTTGACCAACTAGTCACTCACTTATGAAATGGTTGAGGGGACAGTGACCTTGAGAAAGAGAAAATCATGCCTAACTATACCAAATAAAAACCATATCCAATAAGGCATTTATAATTCATATTATGAAAAGCCCATGAAATTACCAGGTCCATTGACAAAGCCAAGCATGCAATCAAAACACATCCAAAAGCTTGCTTTTGAACTTGTTAACCTAATAGATCATCTACATCCATCCAAAATTGCAATTGAAGCAACCAAATTGAAGTTTTCTATCCAAAACAAGCTACAATCAATAATAAATTAACCAATATCTGAACAATGGATTCAAACTCAAAGAAAAATATCAAAGAACGGATTCATATAAGTTAAAAGGACCAAATGATGTTGCAACCAACCAAATATTGGCCCACATTGCTCAGAACATTTACAATCGAACCCACCAAAACACCCCAGAATAATCTCGGATAACACAGAATACCAAAACCCATTACATCTAATTCCTCAAAAAAAAACCCTAAATTGTCTAAGATAATTGCCTGCCAAGGGCAGCGCCTTCTTGACCACACCTTGAAGACCCACAGCACCGATTTGATCCGATTTAGGGGGTGGTGACCTTGAGAAATTGAAAAAAAAAAAAAAAAAAAAAAAAAAAAAAAAAAGAAAGAAAGAAGCTTTAGGTCTAAGTACATATCAGACACTAAAAGAAAAAGGAAAATAAGAGAGAATGAGAGCTGTGATCAAGTGATAGAAAGGTAGTGAAAGAGAGAATCAATTTAGAGAGAGAGAGAGAGAGAGAGAGAACAATGTGAAAAGGGGAAAAAGAAGGTCGATTGCAGCAATGGCAATGACCAACAACAGTGGTGTTGCTTGGATGACAACATCCAATGTGAGAGAGAGAGAGAGAGAGAGAGAGAGAGAGAGAGTTGATTTGGGGAAGGGGGGATTTGATTTGTATGACCACTACTACATAACCTAATTGGCCGGTGAAAATCGAACCTAATCATAAATATTGGCAAATCAAAATAATGCATAAATCAATAAACAAAATTTAAAAAGAAAGTTCAGGATGAAATCAAAATTTAAAGAAGGCTAGATCATTGAGAGTGGTGGATTGACTTCTATATCTTTCCTTTTGGGGATCCAAATTTAAAGCAAAGCAATAAGAAGCAAATTCAATGCAACTATTAGAGAGAGAGAAGAGAGATAAATTGTGATCAACGTTATTTCAATAGAAGTAGAGTGGAGTGAGTTCTGTTGTAATAGTAGTGAGAACCATGAAACTAACCATATGTTAAAAACCACTACTAGGCATTCAAATATTTTGTCTACACACGTCACAAAACTACGCCTACACATATAATCTAATAGTCTGTTTTTTTAACTGCTACTATAGGAACCACCTTTAGAACTCACCTTTTTTTAAGCATAATTTTATCATTATTCATTAATTCTACCCATCTTATTTTATGTCTTGACACAGAACAAATCAAACGATGCAACAGTAAAATTGAGGAGCAAAAATATAAAAGATAGGTACCCTAAGAGTCAACACCTAAGCGTACTTTGAGTCAGCACGAAACAAGAGAAAACCTCTGCACATTAGCATATAAGGTTGGTTGGAGTCAACACCAAACCATCGAGAAAATTTCTAGAGAAAGTTTATTCATAAAAAATAATCCTCCCCCAGTAGGTTCATATTGTGCTTATATAGACTACTAAACCCTAATTCTAACTAACACACTAATCCTAATAGACTTGAGAAATCCCAATTATTAATTTACAAAACACCATTGACTCTAGTAGAATTAAATGATAATACAAATAAATTTAAGTAAATATAAATACCCAAAATAAAATACAATTAACTCCAAATTAAATAAGACTAAATTAAAATAAATCTTTCATTGTGCTTCCCGCCTCATCCCTAGCTATTTTGAGAGTTAATATTAGTCACATCAATAACACTTATTTCCCAATTTTCAATTATCCTTATTTATAGGTTTATTCATGCCCCTCAATAGCTTTAATTCTCCACCCCCCCCCCCCCCCCCCCACCCCCACCCCTCCAAAAAAAAAAAAAAAGATATATGATCAAATCAACACATCAGAATTTTATTAGAAAACCAAAACGAATGCTCTTATTAACAAAACATCTTTGTATTTTGACATGGAATGAACCACCAATAACTGGTTTGAGCAACCGAAGGTAACAATGACGAAGTGCCACTTCCACTTACCAATTCACTAAAGCTGTGTTCTCTTCAATTTTCTATATGCATGGAAATGACAATTGATAGTCAGAAAATAAACACATTGATACTCTTCATCTAAAAAGAAAAAGAAATGCCGTTAACACATCTTCAGGCATGTCAATAACCTAGAAGTACCATGTAATGCTGGTATAATGTTTTCAAAGAATGAAATACAGGAAAACATGCTCCATTATTTTCTGGCTACAAATTTATGTTCCATGATTGACCTAAGTTCCTACCATCAAATGAATAGAAGATATTCCTGAGACATTCATTTTTCTTTATCTAAATTATACATGAACTTCATCACTGTAGGCTGCTGGCAGCAACCACTAAAGCCTTGTCTGAGACAGGGAAGGCTAGTTCCAACACAAAGTATGGGTTTAGGCCAAACATTTAAAAGTTTTTTTCATCACATAACTGCGGGTAGTGTCTTGACATTTTCTTATGGGTTTAGCATTGGAACTAGAGTCAACGATATGACTTAAATATAGTGTGCAAGGTCATCTCATAAACGACCACCAATAATACCTCAAATTATGTCATTATGTCATTTACTGATACTGTGCTTTGTACATATATTGTTTTGCATCAATGTAAGTTTATGAAACAAAATAGTAATGCAATTTTAAATTGAATGCAAAACAATTTGTCATGTACAAAAAACAGTATCAGAAGGCAATGACAATATGTCAGAACGCAAGCCTCATTAAAGGAAACACAATTTCAGATTGAATATGGAGTAGAATCTACAAGGTCTGCGTATAAAAATTATGAGAGCATCAATCTTTCATTAATATTTATCGCTTCCTGCTAGCAAATGTCTAATAACATCATCAACCATAACCACAAGCCATTCAAGAACAAATTAACATCCAGATGCAGCATATTGAGATTTGAAACTTAATGTTTACTTGTAGCCACACAACAATACGTAGCAAGAAAAAGATAGAACTGAGGAAAGTAGATGATGAAATTTTGAGTTGAATCAAGCTTTTACCAGAAATTCCCCTTGCTGCTCTCTACCCATAGGGAAAGTGCATCATTTGCTTTGTCGAATAAGACTGGTTTGTTGAGTAAGACAAGGCTCTCCACATAATTATCAGCACAAGAATTGAATGACTGCCCATAAATGCCCAAATTCTTAACTTGTTTACTCTGAGGGTCATATGAAAAGAGTTTCGCATCAGTTTTTAGGTCTGCTTCCACAATAACATGACCATTCTTCCGGACACCTAATACCCTTCTAATAACTCCACAGAGATCAACAGTACACAGTTTACTCCAAGTCTTAACAACGTCATATTCTTTCATGACCCAAATGGAACAAGAATTACTGAACATACGTGTATAACATACTAAAGAAAGCGATCCCCTGAATCCGAAAATTTCAAACTGAAGCTGGGATCTGAGTATAGACTCTGGCAATGATATCATGCGAAAAACCTCATCACCAAAATCAAATGACAAAATAAACGGACAAACTTCTAATCCCCTGGTGTTGATGCGATCTGTCACCTGAAAATGGACAGCCCCGTTTATAAAGGCCGCACCATTACAACATTGAAACATAATCCCAGGCGAAAGCGAATCGCCAGCACTAGTTTTTCTCCAAGCGCTATCTTTAAGAGAGTAAACCTCAACCAGAGGTCGTGGTTTGGGTGCAATGCTCACCACCTTATAATCATTGGTCCGCGCATCAAACCCGAAACCATTAATCACCTCGCTGTTAGTCTTGGGGAGGGTAATGAATTTTCTAATACAGGGATTCCAAAGAATAATCTGCTCCTCTTCACAAAGGCAGAACAACCCATTCACAGAACCGATTAATCTAAGATAGCTGAAAGAGAGTGGTAAAACAACATTCTGAAACTGATGAAACGAGGAGTCAGAGTCATTATCGTCATCGTGAATGAATTTGTAGCAAACATCGTGCTGGCTAACGATTAATTTGTTGGAATTGGAGGGAAGTGAAAGTGATTGAGTGAGGTGGGAATCGATGAAGGCAGAGGTTGTGATTAGAGAGTTCCATGATTTAGAAACGCTCCTGAATCGAATTAGGGATTTCACGGGTAGTCTGCACAGTATCTGAAGCACTACTTCCTCTGGAAGATAGTCCGACATTTCTTTCAATTCCTTCCTCCTCAATCACCAAATTGAAGATGCGAGGGTTGAAACACTTTGGACGAGTGGTAAATCCAAACACTTCCGATTTGCAATTTACCCTTTGAAGTTTGAGCTAAAGTTCATTTTAAATCATTAATTTTTTTTTTTTTTTGGTGCATTTTTAAATTTGTGTCAACTCACATGTGAGCTTAAAATAATACCCTCTCCTCCCAATTTATTTACCTTCTATTATATTTTGAAATGTCCTAAAATATTGTCTAGTTTCTAAAATTAGAAGTCATTAATTTACTAATATTCCTATTATGTCTCTACTTTATTTCTAAAACCATTTGAAAAGAGAACCAACAAATATTTAAAGGCAAAAACACTATTTTAGTTCTTACATTTTTGAGTCATAATCAATTTGGTCTCTATATTTTCGTAGCAATCAATATGATCCTTATTATTTTTAATTTGCAGTTAGTTTAGTCTCTACTGTTAAATCATTAACGAAAAATGCCTACATGGCAAACAGTGTGCACTGTTGGCACACTTTAAGATCATGTGGCAACTAAAATAATAATATTACATGCCACATCACCTGGAAAAAAAAATTATCAGTTTTAAAGAAAGGAAAAAAAAAAATCAAATCTGTGAAGAACGTGAACTCAGAAAAAATCCAACCCAAATCCACTTCTAGCATATTTTTTAAGAAAATCCAAAAATAAGATCAAACAAATATGTGGGGGTGTTTGGTTTGTTTTTTCAAACAACCATTTTTAGTTTTTAAACAACATTACACGTATTTTCACACATTTTTTCACCCACACGTATTTCCACAAATGTTTTTAAATAACAATTTTCAGTTTTTAAACACATGTACCAAACGGGCCCAAATAGTTAACCTCACAGAAGATTTGGCTTTGTGGTTTCAACTTCACAAATGTTCATAATGGGATTGACATAAGTGGGTTAATACAATGGGTATTTTATCGAGCACTTGGTAGTTGACACTTGGTTAAGAAGCAAAGGCTTAGAAAGAAGAGATGAGATTTTTTGTATTGCTCAAGCACACAACTCTCTCAATTGTTCAAAGAGCCAAGAACAAAAGAAATGAGAGAAAGGTTTTTTGACCTACATGGGTTCTCTCCATTTTGCTATCACTATACTGTTAACTGTGTGTTTTTCGTTTTGGCTAAGGTGCTGCAAGGAAGAAAACGATCTCAATGCTCTATTTTTAATCATTCGATATTTGTCTGTTTTTATTTTTGGATTTGCTTAAAGAATATGCTGGAAGTGGACTTTGGTTGGTTTTTTTTGGGTTCACGACTCACGTTCATCCTAGATCTGCTTTTTTTCCAGATGATGTCGCATGTAATATTATTATTTATTTTAGTTGTCACTAAACTTAAAGTGTGCCAACAGTGCACACTGTTTGCCACGTAGGCATTTTCCATTAGTAAGTTAACAGCAGGGACCAAATTAACTGCAAACTGAAAATAACAGGGACCAAATTGATTGCTATGAAAATGTAGGAACTAAATTGACTGTGACCCTAAAATGTAAGAACCAAAATGATGTTTTCGTCATATTTAAAAAATCAATATTGATTAAAATGATAAACTAGAATTTGTATTTGAAGTAATTCAAAATTGCTTGGAGCCAATACCCAATAGTTTTTGTATTGTGGTAGTTGTAGATTTTTCAAATTTGATTAAGAGGATAAGTTACAATTTGTGTTGTGTAATTTCAAAAATGCTAATACTAGTAAAGAGCAAATTTTTGTATCTATAATTTTAGATTTAATATTCCTATTTTTTGATAAATTTAATTAAGGGTAGTTTTGGAAACTTTTACATTTTTTTTTAAGGTAGACAAGACAATAAATGATGTTCCCTTAAAAAATTTGATTTTTGAAACATGACAAACAAATTCAAACTGATTAACTCAAAAGAACTCATTTAGTGGGAACTCAACATTCTGAAATTGATGAAATGAGGAGTCATTATTGTCATCGTGGATGAATTTGTAATGCTCTACTTTGTTTCTACCATCGCGGTCGATAACAATTAATTTGTTGGAGTTGGAGGGGAGTGAAAGTGAATGAGTGAGGTGGGAATCGATGAAGGCAGGGGTTGTGATTAGAGATTTCTATGATTTTGAAATGCACCTTAATCGAATTAGGGATTTCACGGGTAGTCTGTGCAGGATTTCTAGATCGAATTAGGGATTTCACGGGTAGTCTGTGCAGGATTTCTAGCAGCACTTCCTTTGGGAGATGATCTGACATTCCTTTCAATTGAGAATTTGAGGGTTACGTGAGAACGAGTGTGGAATGAGCTACGGCGTTAAAATAACTTATATAACTTATAGATTTTAGTTACTTCAACTAATAAAGACAAAGACATCTAGGGTTAGACCATAAATTGAAATTCTTTTTGAAAAAAAACTTATAACTTCTTTTTTTAGAAAAAAAAAAAAAAAAAAAAAAAAAAAAAAAAAAAAACCTTATAATTTGGATGGTAGAGTTCACCATAAAAGTATAAATGTGAAAAAGAGGAAACACTACACATTTAATCGCTCCATTTGTTTTGATATAAAAAAAATTTCAAAAAATGTTTTTGAATTTTTAGGTGTTTGTTTGCATATAAAATGTGGTCAAATTTGTAATTTTTTTTTCTTTGTTGATTCTAAAAGCCTAATGTAGTCATAACCTGGTTGATGTGTCATTGCCTCCTGTTGATGTACCATTGCCTTTTTGAGCTAGCAGATTGTTTCTTTAAGAAAAATAAAATTACAAATCCTCATTGTCAATTTTTCCCCAAAATTCAAATTTAAAATTAATACAATTTCATGGAGAACTCCATGTTTAAAACAGTTATCACCACAATTTGGTTCAACAATTAGTAGTAACCATTGCCTTTTTGAGTTGTGGTTCAACAATTAGTAGTAACCATTGCCTTTTTGAGCTTGCAGATTGTTGCTTTATCTCTAACATATTAAAATAGTCATCAAAATTAGTAATAACCATTTTTTCTAGGTAGTGGGTTTTCGGTGGAGTTAATTATCCGAAAATATTGGTACTGATAACTGATAAGGATTAAAGAGATCGTGATAGAGAACATGATAAGAAATATTAGAATTTTGAAATCCGAAAATTTGTAGTAATTTAGGAACTGAGTAGTGGTCATAGTCTTGCATTGTGTAGAGTGTAGACAGCTTTAATTGGATAGTTTAGATATACTTAAAAGTTACACAAATTCAAAAAAATTTCATTCTAAAAAAGAAATTTAGTAGCTGTTTAATAGTGGTAGACGTGTAGAAGAATTTTTAAAATTGGATGTATTAATTTAGTGCAAATGCAATTAGAAATAGCTAATTGTGGGTAATCTTTTTTTAAAAATTAAAAACCTGATAAGAGAGTGATGAGTGTTTTGAAATTTAGTATTCGACGTTGTTGACCCTATTTCTAAAAAACTCACTATCTATTCATGACGTGATCATGGTGTTGATTTCTAAGACATTAGTAAGAAAAGTTATTGGATACTTGATGAAGGTATTTTTTACTTCAAAAAAATCTGGTTGAAGGAAGGGAATCTTCTTATAGATAGTACTAGTCTCTAAGCACGCACGTTGTGGGTGCTTAGAGACTCTTCTTCTTTTCTTTTTTTTCTTTTTTTGGTAAAAGTTAATAATTTGTATCTATTATAATTTATAAATATATATATTTTTATTTTCCAAACAAATAAAAAAGATAAAGTTTAGAGATAAGCAGTAACTGTAATTTCTTTTTTGAACGTGAAGGAAAAAAATCCTAAATTTTAGGAGTTCTCTATTTGAATTCAAAATGAAATTTGTTATTTGACATTTATGACCATATTTTTAAATGAAGTTACTCTTCACTAATGAGGGTATTTTTGAACCACTTAAAAGTGGGGAATTCTCTTATATATAGTATAGATAGATATCTTTGCAGTTTCTTAGATTCTTTAAATACTACTATCCTCATCACACGAGCTTCGCGCGTGCGATGAGGCTCTTTATTTTATTTTTTTGTTTAGTATTATAAATTTTCACTAATTCTAGCTTGGATGGTAGAGTTCACCATAAAAGTATAAATGTTTAAAAAAGAAACACCAAACCACCATACTTTAATAATTTTCCAAAAAAATTTAATCACTCCATTTGTTTTCAAAATAAAATATTTTTAGGAAAATGAATTTTTAGGTATTTGTTTGCATATAAAATGTGGTCAAATTTGTAGAATATTTTTTATTGACCGTAAAATCCTTTATAAAAATCTGTAAAAATGTTTTTACCTTTAAAATTTTGATAAAATATTGTACAAAAACTCATAGTGACTTTTCCTTACCCTATCTGGTAGTTAGGTCATAGGTCGCGTGGGCTAGGCAGCTAGTGCCGATAGTTAGACAACTAATGCTAGTCATCGAAGCCATAGTTTTGATGATCATGTCGGGGTCCACTCACTAGAGCTGCTATTTCAACGATCAGTTATTGAAGACACAATTACGAAAACGGTGCTAGAGGTCTGATAATCGAAGCCGTCATTCCGATTACAAATATTGTAAGTTTAGTCACTGAAAACACCACTTCCAATAGTCTTTGACAATTCGATGCCAGAGCCACCGTTTTGGCCACTAGTTCCAATGATCCGGTCGCCTAATCTTTGGCATCAGTAGCTCCAATGGTTGAGCCACCAATTCTGATTGTTTGCTAGAAAAAATTTACTTATCATACTAAACACCTAAAAATATTTTACTTCAAAACAAATGGATTTGTATCATCTTTCGATTCCAAAATCCCACAATTTTTTATTAAACAAGTAAAATTTAATTTGCTAACATGAATACTTCAATTTTTCCTCACACAAAAAAGAGTCACAATATTACATACAGTAATAACTTTTATGGACTTGAATTCTTTTTTTTTTTTTTTTTAAGTATGAAAACACAAAGTATTTTTATGAACTCCTTTATTATGAACTCCTTTATAATTTCTCACACCTGTATCAATTTGAATATCAAATATGGTTAACTTCTTTGATTATAAAAAAAATGATAACAAGTTAACAACTTCAAAGCATATCTCACTGCAGTTCAAGTCGGTCGCTGCACAGTCGCGTCGTAACGACAAACACATTACCAATAAAACAATAAAACACAAGAATTGTCTCACAAGACAAATCATATCTCATAATCACCTTCTCACCCAAAAAAAAAAAAAAAAAAAAACTTCAAAAACCATAGTCACATTACCTATATTGTAATAAACTATAACAAATCAACCAAGGATTGTCCAACAAGTGTCAATTTTGTGGCATTAAGAATCCAACCAACCAATGAATTCTAATCAATTCTTCAATAAATAAAGACATAACAAAACACCCAAAACAAATCAATATCCTATAAAGAACCGACTCAAATTTTCTCTCATTATGTACCATACTCCACAAACATAGTTGCATAGAAAATATTCTTGAAATTCATTTTCTATCCCCTAAACATCCATGAAACAAATATATATATATATATATATATATATAAATAAAGTGAAATAGTAAGCTAAGAACCACAGGCACTTTATTCAGGATGATAGACTTGTGTTATACTTGTGTCGTACTAACAATTTTATATTATATTTTTTTAGAAATTACTCATATTATCGTGTTGTATCTGTGTCCATACCTAAACCTGTGTATGTGTTTGTGCTTCCTATATAGAAAGTAACTATTGTGTATAAACAGTTCTAATCAATGAATTCTAATCAATTCTTCAATAAATAAAGACATAACAAAACACCCAAATCAAATCAATATCCTAAAAAGAACCGACACAAATTTTCTCTCATTATGTACCATACTCCACAAACATAGTTGCATAGAAAATATTCTTGAAATTCATTTTCTATCCCCTAAACATCCACGAAACAAATATATATAAAGTGAAATAGTAAGCTAGGAAGCACGAACACTTTATTCAGGATGATAGACTTGTGTTATACCTATGTCGTACTAACAATTTTATATTATAATTTTTTAGAAATTACTCGTATTATCATGTTGTATCCGTGTTCATACCCAAACCTGTGTCTGTGTCCGTGCTTCCTATATAGAAAGTAACGATTGTGTATAAACAGTTCTAATCAATGAATTCTAATCAATTCTTCAATAAATAAAGATATAACAAAACACCCAAATCAAATCAATTTCCTATAAAGAACCGACACAAATTTTCTCTCATAATGTACCATACTCCACAAACATAGTTGCGTAGAAAATATTCTTGAAATTCATTTTCTATCCCCTGAACATCCATGAAACAAATCTATATAAAGTGAAATATTAAGCTAGGAAGCACGAACACTTTATTCAGGATGATAACTTGTGTTATACCTGTGTCGTACTAACAATTTTATATTATAATTTTTTAGAAATTACTTGTATTATCGTGTTGTATCCGTGTCCGTACCTAAACCAGTGTCTATGTCCGTGCTTCCTATATAGAAAGTAACAATTGTGTATAACTATAAATAGTTCTATCTACAGGAAATGGAAAGTGTCAAACTATGCAACTCTAAGGGTATATCTTATTGCGTTGTGCTTGTACATACATTTGAAATGCACAGCAGACGCAAGGTTGAAACTATCTCAAAAAGAGAGAGAGAGAGAGAGAGAGAGATGCTTCTTTCAACTTTTTCAAAAAACATAGGAGACCCACTGATGAAGCGTGACTTTGTCAGTTGAGTTGAATGTGTCTAGATGGATCCAAGCTCTCGTCTGGATGGTTACGTAAATGAAAAGACAGCTCCTTCAAGGTGGTCACCAGTGTGGTGCCTGTCACAACGTCTTCGATGCCAAAGTTAGAACAGGGAAGTTCTTTGTAAAATAAAACAGAATAGCAGAATAACAGTAAGTGTCTCTCAGAGTTTCTATGTACCTTGTGTTGGCAATGTGAGGGCTTTATATATGTTGCCTTGGATTCTAGCCATTGTGGTTGATATTGTGATGTTAATGCCTTTCTTGGTAACGCCTCCTACTTAGTAATGGGGCTTTAATATGCTTCCAACGGTCTGTACAGCAGGTTTTGTAACCATCCGGGGCATTATTGGCAGCATTGAATGATCCTGCTACCCTTGTCAGTGACGTGGGCACTTGTTTAGGCTCGTCTCAGAGAATGGTCTCGTCTGTAATTGATTTCGTCAGTCTCATCAACTGCCCCCGTCTTGATTTCGTCAGTCCTGAGGGAGGCGCCAATCTTGGAGGAAAGATACAATCGGTGTTAGCCAGCTGTTTGTGCTCTAGATTGCAAATGTTGCGACTTCTTCGATGCTAGGGTGCTTTTGGACCTCCATGTCTAACTTCATGCTTGTTGACCCTTCCTCTGACGAGGCCATTCTTACGATCTCGTCTACTGCCATGTTTTGGCCTCTTGGGATCTGCACGAATTCCAATATATCAAAATCCTGGGCTAGATGTTTCGTCAGCTTGAGGTATTTCTGCATTCTTTCCTCCTTTGCTTCATACTCTCTTTTAATCTGCCTTATTACTAATTTCGAATCGCTCCGAATGAGCAGCTACTTAGCCCCGAGTGCCTTCCCGAGTCTCAGCCCCGTCAGTATTCCTTCGTATTCAGCCTCGTTATTGGTGGCTGGGAACTTCAGTTGAACTCCATACCTGAGCATTTCCCCGTCGGGGGTGACTATGATGATCCCGACTCCCCCTCTCTTTTAAGCTGACGAACCATCAGTCTAGATCATCCACTGTTCTGTCTCATTGGTGGGGTTGTCATCTTCTGGGAGGGTGAACTCGGCAATGAAGTCCACCAGAGCTTGTGCCTTGATGGCTGTTCTGGGGTGGTACTCAATGTCGAACTAGTCAAGTTCAATCGCCCATTAGACCATTCTCCCTGCTGCTTCAGGTTTGTTCATGGATTTTTTGATGGGCTGATTCGTCATTACCAGGATGGGGTTCACCTAAAAGTACGGTCGCAATTTGTGCGAGGCTACTATTAATGCGAATGTGATCTTTTCAATCCTTCGGTACTTGGCCTCAGCCCCTTGGAAAGCCTAACTAACGTAGTAAACTGGGAGCTGGTTCTTGTCTTCTTCTTGGATTAGGACTGCGTTCATGGCCGTAGCTGATACTGCCAGATACAGATATAAGTCTTCTCCTTACTTGGACAGACTCAGGAGGGGTGGATTGCTTAGATAACGTTTGAGTTCCTGAAATGCTGCCTCATATTCATCAATCTAGGCGAAAGCCTTTTTCAACGTTTTAAAGAAGGGCAAGCATTTTTCCGTCACTTTAGAGCCGAACTTATTAAGTGCCGCAATCCTCCCTGTGAGCTTCTGGACTTCTTTGACGGTCTTGGGTGACGTCATGTCGAGGATGGCTTACACCTTCTCCGGGTTTGCTTCTATTCCTCTCTGGGACACCATGAATCCCAAAAACTTTTCCGAGACTACACCAAAAGCACACTTACTAGGGTTCAGCTTCATCTGGTATTGTCTAAGCATGGCGAACGTCTCCTTCAGATCGTCCAAATGTGTCAGTTCTTCCTCGCTCTTGACGAGCATGTCATCCAAATATACTTCCATTTTCCTCCCAATTTGTTCGCTAAATATTTTATTCACCAGCCTCTGGTAAGTTACCCCTACATTTTTTAATCCGAAAGGCATTACCTTATAGTAATAGAGCCCTTGACTTGTGATGAAAGTAGTTTTCTCCTGGTCTTCTTTAGCCATCTTTATTTGGTTGTACCTCGAGAAAGCGTCCATGAACGTTAGTAGTTTATACCCCGTTGTAGAGTCTACTAGTTGGTCTATCCTCGGTAGGGGGAAACTGTCATTTGGGCAAGTTTTGTTCAGGTCCGTGAAGTCCACGCACATTCTCCATTTCCCGTTTGCCTTCTTCACTAAGACGACATTCACGAGCCATTTTGGATAATACACTTCACGTATGAAGCCTGCTATCAGTAATTTGTTAACCTCGTCTGTAATGGCCTGGTTCCGTTATGGGGCAAAGACCCGTCGTTTCTGTTGGACGGGCTTCTTTTCAGGATTCACATTTAACTTGTGCTCGATAACTTTCGGGGATATGCTAGGCATGTCCTCGTGGCTCTATGCGAAGACATCAAGGTTTTCCTTAAGGAACTGAACGAGCATTGACCTTATCTAGGGACTCAATGTCGTCCCTATCCTTGTTGTCTTGGTTGTCTTTCCTTCTACCAGCTCCACTTCTTCTAGGGCTTCTACTTTATCTTCTTCCTTTTCCTCGATCATCCACGTATGGTTCTCCTTCGCAACCAATACAGCCTGGTAGCATTCTCTAGCTAGGACTTGATTTCCTCTTACCTCGCCTACACCGTTCTCTGTAGGAAACTTCACCTTTAGGCAATAGGTGGATGTGGCTGATTTCCATTTGTTGAGTGTGGGCCTTCCAGTGATTACATTGTATGATGAGGGGTAGTCCACCACCAAGAAGTCTAACTGACGGGTCAACTGCTTCGAGTAGGTCCCCACTGTCACCTTCAATGTCACTATGCCCTTAGGGTATACCCTATCTCCATTGAAGCTGATGAGAGGTGAGTCGAATGGGCGCAGTCTTCCAGGATCTAGCTTCAGCTGCTAAAAAGCGAGTAGGTAGATGATGTCTGTGGAGCTGCCATTGTCCACAAGGATCCTCTTGGTATTAAATCCTTCAATCATAAGTGTTATGACCAAGGGGTCATTATGAGGCTGCTTCACCCCCCTTGCGTCTTCCTCGTTGAAAGACATATCTTGGTTCGTTCGTCTCTACTTGAACGGGGGTACCATGTGGACGCTGTTCACCTGCCTCTGGCATGCTTTTTTGAGGGATCTGAATGACCCTCCTGTGAATGGCATTCCTGCGATCGTCTTTATTTCCCCAATCACATTCTGTGGGGGCTAGAACGGGTGATCCTCGTCCTTGGATGAGGACTCGTGCTAGCTTTTATTGCCGTCTCTGAACCTGCTAGACTTCCCCTTCTTCACATACTTCTGCAATTTTCCTTTCCGTATCAACTCCTCTATCTGTTCTTTTAGGTCTCGATAATCCTCTGTGTAATGGCCATGATCTTTGTGGAACCGATAGTACTTGTTTTTGTCACGAACATTGAGGGATGAATGTAACGGCCTTGGCCATTTAAGGTAGTGTTCATCCTTAATCTATGCCAAAATTTTATCAATAGGCATAACTAGAGGAGTGAATTTTACCGTTTTGGGAGTTTTCTCGTCTTTCCTTTTACCCCCATCATTGATCCATCGATCTGGATGCTCCCTTTTTTGTCCTCTACGATCATTTTCATTTCTTCCCTCATCTCCCGGCTTTTCTACATCCTTTATGGCAGCTAAAGCATCCTCGGTGTTCATATACTTCTGTGCCTTTAAGAGCATCTCCGCCATTGTCTTAGGCGGATTCTTCGCAAGTGAAACCACAAAATCTCTAGACTTCAACCCTGCTTAAAGGTCATCAGTTGCACCTTGTCATCAGCTTCGTCTACCTCCAGAGTCTCCCGGGTAAATCATTTCCCGTACGACCTCAGGGTTTCTTTTTCCCCTTGTCTGATAGTGAGTAAATGATCAGTTGGTCTCTTCGGGTGTTGTCCTTCGACGAAGTGGTGCAAAAAGGCATTGCTTAATTGCTCAAAATTGTCGACAGACGATTTTGGTAACTTCGTGAACCACTCCTTTGCAACTCCCTTGAGAGTTGTAGGGAAGGAACGATACAGTATCTCGTCAAGAGGCTATTGGAGGCCCAGAGTCGTCTTGAAAGTGTTGAAGTGGTCCAGAGGGTCCTTAAGCCCGTCAAACGGCTCAAGTTGAGGTAATCGGAATTTAGACGGCACAGTGCACTCCAAAACTGCCGTAGTGAACGGCGAATCTATTGTCTTGACCATCCTATCCAAACTCTGATCCATCTGCCCTTTAATGGCCTTCCTCAACTTGTCCATCTCTTTTCTCATCTCCCGGAGAGGGTCCAAGTGGGGTTCATCTGGGGTAGTCGGCCTTCGACGGTCACTCCTTCTAAGGCTATCTCCTTCGTCCTCTTGATTGGAACTAGACCAGTTTTCCTCCTGTTGAAGCCGTACCTTCATTTCTTGATTCTATCTGGTGAGCTCCTTGACAGTGGCTGCAAGAGCCTGAATTTGTTAAGCCAGAGCTACAGAATCTTGGTTGGATTTCATCAGAATAAGGAAGTTGATTGGAAACTATGCTTTCGACCCTAAGTACGGAAATGTCGTTTCCCATAGATGGTGCCAAACTGATGAAGTGTGACTTCGTTAGTTGAGTTGAATGTGTCCAGATGAATCCAAGCTCTCGTCTGGATGGTTACGTAAATGAAAAGACAGCTCCTTCAAAGTGGTCATCGATGTGATACCTGCCACAACGTCTCCGATGCCAAAGTCAAAACAGGGAAGTTCTTTGTAAAATAAAACAGAATAGTAGAATAATAGTAAGTGTCTCTCAGAGTGTCTATGTACCTTGTGTTGGCAATGCGAGGGCTTTATATATGTTGCCTTAGATTCTAGCCGTTGTGGTTGATATTGTGTTGTTAATGCCTTTCTTGGTAATGCCTCCTACTTAGTAATGGGGTTTTAATATGCTCCCAACAGTCTGTACAGCTGGTTTTGTAACCGTCCGAGGCATTATTGGCGGCATTGAATGATCCTGCTACCCTCGTCGATGATGTGGGCACTTGTTTAGGCTCGTCTCAGAGAATGGTCTCGTCTGTTTTATTGAGCTCGTCTATAGTTGATTTCGTCAGTCCCATCACCTACATCATTTGAAAATTAAAAAGTTAAGCGAAGGTTTTATGGACATGTATGAGAGGACCTAGAATTGTCCTTGATATAAATTATTATTATGTTTTTTATGTTTATATACGACTAGCTTGCAACCCAATGCATATACATGGATATACTTAAAAGATATATTATTAATAGTCGTTCTTATTTTTTTTAAACTCTTTAAAAAGTCTTGTAATAATATTATTAGGTAGAAAATGTAAATTGCCCATTTTATTTTATTTTATTTTTTATGTTTAATAATTCTAGACTCTTTGATTTTTATACGCAGTAACTCACTTGAATGGATATTTATGATGTAATCATACATTTGACTCCAAAATTAAGACATAAAACTCTCTTTAAAAATAAATAATTTAGGACATATGGCGCAAAATTAGACTTCAATTGTATAATATAATTGGATTTTCTCTAAGTTTTGCATATATATATATATTGTAGGGACACAAAATCTTTAACGGCCCGGCGACGATGTTGGGCTCGCACACGGAAGGTCCCCCACAATAATATTTGTAGAGAGTGGGCTTGAAAGGCCAGCATTGGGTCACAGGGCGACATTTCGGGCCGGACTATAGGTGAACCGATATGAGATAGAGCTTTGGGCTGGATATTCTGGCCCATCAATCTTGTATCTAGGAGGGTTCGGCTCCTCGGATAATGTCCGAGGAGCGATGGTGTTGTCCCCGGTTACCCGTCGGAGGGGTTTTTATGTGGAGTCCGGCGTGTATTATCCAGACATTCTCTTTCATCAAGTCTTTCTCCAGAAGCTAGATGGGAGTCCCCTCCTTTTGGTCACATAACATTCTCTTTTATACTAGCCTACGTTCGTCGTCCTTCGTCCACGTGTAGGGTCGATCTTTCCAGGGCAGATATCTGTCCCATCAGTCTAATCCCTGAATTGGGGGAGATGGTCCATAAAGCCTAAAAATCCGGCTCTGTTTGGGGCGGTGTCATGTCAATGAAGGGTATTAAGGACTATTTCCGTGAGATATTTTCTGATCTTTCAAGTTTGCCTATATCCCATTCTCGTCAATGGACTTCTGGGCTTTCCGAGGACTGAGCGGTCCTCGGACGTATCTTTGAACCACATCGGGCTCACTATTTTTGGGCTTGGGCCTTGGCCTCCTTTAGTTTGGTGACCTGTGGACTCCCCATAAGCGAGCGAGCCGGGCCCATAGACCATTGGGCCTCACAATAGCCCCTCAAAACCCTGCTGTCCAACGTCTTGGTTGGAAAGGTGGGTTTTGGTAATACCGAGCCTTAACTGCGGCTCATTTAATTCGGCCCTTGATCAACGTTGGTGACTCTTCACCTCCACGAGGAATACGCCGGTCTACGAGCCGTTTTTCCTGGATTTACGTACGTTGCCGTTATGCCGCGTGGTTATCCGCAACGTGCCTTTAATCTCTTACCATTTACGAGACCTTCTAGATGTAACGGTTACCGATGGTGTGGGAAAACGAAGCGGCGCGTTATACTCTGGATTTCCCTGGGGATCTGAATGTGTCACATACCCTTTTCTTCGTCCCCTATATAAAGAGAGAAGACAGGGGGTGACCTTTCCATATCAGAATCCCTCACGCTCTTCCCAGAATCCACTTCCTCCATCCGGTTACTCCCTATTCAATAATACTTATCTCATAGTAATCCACCATGAACAAATCCTTCCTTTCCCAAAAACGTCATGTCCCCACAAAACTCGAGATGGCTCGGTCGGGGTAAGGGTGGCGGAGGCTTAAGATTTGCCTCCCCATTCTTTTAGCCAAAATCCGAAGCAGGGACTCGTCACACCCCATTCCTGGTGTGACTGAGTCGAAAACCTCCCTTGTCATCTCCATCTGCTCTCTCATGAGCATACCTAATAAGGCTCCCCTTCTCCCTCTTTTGCTCCTTTTACTTTCTTTTCATTGCTTCCCTCTTCTTCTCCTCCTTCCCGCTCATGTCCTCCATCTTCTTTTTCCCTTGCATTCTTCAGTGACAAGAGCTTGCTGAAGTGCTTCCATGTCTTCCAATTCGTCTTCCTTCTCCTTCATTATTTTTGTATAAGGATCTTCTCCTGATATGAGCAGTACTGAGGCATAGAGTTCAGAAAGACTTTGAAGGCGAATTCAGAAGACACCTGATGGTTTACTTACTTGTGTTACGGATGTTGTTACTGTTTTAGCAGTTCATTTTTTGTATAGGCTTGTTTTAGCCCTTCCTTGTACATTGTAACAATTTTTCATATTAATAAAAGTTACTGTTACTCTATTTCGTATGTATTGTTTATATATTTTAACGAATGTGAAAGCGCTGCTCGGCATAATAGTATAGCATTTCAATCAATAATAAATAAGACCAAAGTAATCGTTGATAAAAAGATGCCACGATGACTTTAACAAAATTATTATTCAACATAACAATCCGACCAGTGAGGAATGAGACTTATCTTAAAATTAGCCGTGATGGGTATGAAATGCTTCGATAAGATGTAAGAAGTAGCTATCCGAGGACGTGTTACCCACCGGATGAATGGCCTCTTTAGGTTGACGATCATTAGGTTGTCCTGCCACTTTCATGATACGTGAGACTTAACCCTTTCCAGTATTTAAGCCGAGAAATTTCTTCATTCGGGCAGTTGATTTCCTAAGCAGCCTGAGTCCGAGGACTTTGCAAAACCTGGGTTTTGTTCAAGACTTATGCGTTTTATCTTATGTACTTGACTTTTCTCCCTTTAGGCTTGAGTCCGAGACTTGGGTCTTTATCGGTACTGGGTTTTCCCTTTTAGCTTGGGTTCGAGGACCATGCAAGCCTTAGGTTCTGTCCAAGACCAACGTCTGCATTAGTACTGGGTTTCCCCTTTTAGCCTGAGTCCGAGGACCATGCAAGCCTTAGGTTCTGTTCAAGACCAACGTCTGCATTAGTACTTGGTTTCCCCTTTTAGCCTGAGTCCGAGGACCGTGCAAGCCCTAGGTTCTGTCCAAGACCAACGTCTGCATTAGTACTTGGTTTTCCCTTTTAGCCTGATTCCGAGGACCATGCAAGCCTTAGGTTCTGTCCAAGACCAACGTCTGCATTAGTACTTGGTTTCCCCTTTTAGCCTGAGTCCGAGGACCATGCAAGCCTTAGGTTCTATCCAAGACCAACGTCTGCATTAGTACTTGGTTTTCCCTTTTAGCCTGAGTCCGAGGACCATGCAAGCCTTAGGTTCTGTCCAAGACCAACGTCTGCATTAGTACTTGGTTTTCCCTTTTAGCCTGAGTCCGAGGACCATGCAAGCCTTAGGTTCTGTCCAAGACCAACGTCTGCATTAGTACTTGGTTTTCCCTTTTAGCCTGAGTCCGAGGACCATGCAAGCCTTAGGTTCTGTCCAAGACCAACGTCTGCATTAGTACTTGGTTTCCCCTTTTATTAGGCATTTCCCGAGGTGCCGAACAGGGTGTCCATGGGCCTCCATGCAAAGCGGGCCTGGGCCGCGAATTCAATGGACCCGCAGATTAAGAGATATTTTTGCAGCCTCTGGTCATGCGGTACTTCCCTGACGCCCCAAGGATCGAGGCGCGCCTTTACGAAGCCCCTTGAGTCTCTTAGTTGCAGTTGACGTTGGAAGTTGAGCCAAGACCACTTTGTCTGTAGTGCTCCTTGGGACGCCGCGTGAGTTGACTGCCATCATCTTGTCTTTTCAAATAAATAGGAGGGAGAAAAGGTTGCTTTATATATACACCCCTCCTTTTGGTTTTCCCTTACATCACGCCTTCCATATTCGGAGTCCTCCTTTCTTGGCATAACATGTTGAAAGCGAGGGTTGGGAATAAAGAACTTCCTCCGCCGCAGAAGCGCCGTGTCTTCATGAGGCTTATAACAGTAAGGTATGGGCACAGGAAGCACAAGTTCAGGGGAGTACTCCATCTCCACCGAGAGGGAAAGGAATCTTCCCCTCTTTTAGTCAAAATCCGAAGCAGGTTCTGTCCATGCCAGAGTTTTGGTGCGGCAGAAGAAGGATTTTTCCCCATCAGCGCCTCTGCTTTGCGGTAGGCGTATATTTAGAGAAAGCCCCACCACCTCCAACTCCCTACACCTTTTCTTCAACGGTGTCAGGTTCAAGTTGGGTCTCTTTGGCTGCCTGAGTTATGGGCAGGTAAGGGTGCGGGGGAAGAATAAGGTCTCGGAGCTGTAGCCAACCTCTCCTCCGACATACCTCCTCAGCTTTCTCCAGCTTTCTTGTATTTTTCTTTTTCTTGCTTGTGTAGTAGGCTTCGACGTAGGCTGATTCCAGCTTTTCATTGTACGCTGTACTATCTCTTCTTCATAATAATAATGGAAATTTCTTTACTTGTTTTGAGCACCGTTTCTTTGACAACACTGTTTCTTGAATGGGTGTGCCCTATGTGTGCGTTTCTTCGAGAGTATTTAGAGCCGAATGGCTTGAAGCATAATTCAACTAACTCCAATTTATCAACACTACCAGGCATTACGTCGATAATTCATAATAAGTCAAACTTAAGAAAACTAACCGAGATATCAGTTGGATATTCTGTGATAAGCGCGTGAATATCGTCCAAGGCTGATGATTTCTAAGCAATCCATCTGAGCAATCGACTGGGATATAGGGGATTCCAGTGATGCTTCTTTGTACTTGGTTTCCCCATAGGCTTGGGTCCGAGGACCATGCAAGGCCTTGGTTCTGTCCATTACTTTTAAGATGTCATCATCTTTGTACTTGGTTTCCCCATAGGCTTGGGTCCGGGGACCATGCAAGGCCTTGGTTCTGTCCATTACTTTTAAGATGTCTTCTTTGTACTTGGTTTCCCCATAGGCTTGGGTCCGAGGACCATGCAAGGCCTTGGTTCTGTCCATTACTTTTAAGATGTCATCATCTTTGTACTTGGTTTCCCCATAGGCTTGGGTCCGAGGACCATGCAAGGCCTTGGTTCTGTCCATTACTTTTAAGATGTCTTCTTCTTTGTACTTGGTTTCCCCATAGGCTTGGGTCCGAGGACCATGCAGGCCTTGGTTCTGTCCATTACTTTTAAGATGTCATCATCTTTGTACTTGGTTTCCCCATAGGCTTGGGTCCGAGGACCATGCAAGGCCTTGGTTCTGTCCATTACTTTTAAGATGTCATCATCTTTGTACTTGGTTTCCCCATAGGCTTGGGTCCGAGGACCATGCAAGGCCTTGGTTCTGTCCATTAATTTTAAGATGTCTTCTTCTTTGTACTTGGTTTCCCCATAGGCTTGGGTCCGAGGACCATGCAAGGCCTTGGTTCTGTCCATTACTTTTAAGATGTCATCATCTTTGTACTTGGTTTCCCCATAGGCTTGGGTCCGAGGACCATGCAAGGCCTTGGTTCTGTCCATTACTTTTAAGATGTCTTCTTCTTTGTACTTGGTTTCCCCATAGGCTTGGGTCCGAGGACCATGCAAGGCCTTGGTTCTGTCCATTACTTTTAAGATGTCATCATCTTTGTACTTGGTTTCCCCATAGGCTTGGGTCCGAGGACCATGCAAGGCCTTGGTTCTGTCCATTACTTTTAAGATGTCTTCTTCTTTGTACTTGGTTTCCCCATAGGCTTGGGTCCGAGGACCATGCAAGGCCTTGGTTCTGTCCATTACTTTTAAGATGTCATCATCTTTGTACTTGGTTTCCCCATAGGCTTGGGTCCGAGGACCATGCAAGGCCTTGGTTCTGTCCATTACTTTTAAGATGTCTTCTTTGTACTTGGTTTCCCCATAGGCTTGGGTCCGAGGACCATGCAAGGCCTTGGTTCTGTCCATTACTTTTAAGATGTCATCATCTTTGTACTTGGTTTCCCCATAGGCTTGGGTCTGAGGACCATGCAAGGCCTTGGTTCTGTCCATTACTTTTAAGATGTCTTCTTCTTTGTACTTGGTTTCCCCATAGGCTTGGGTCCGAGGACCATGCAAGGCCTTGGTTCTGTCCATTACTTTTAAGATGTCATCATCTTTGTACTTGGTTTCCCCATAGGCTTGGGTCCGAGGACCATGCAAGGCCTTGGTTCTGTCCATTACTTTTAAGATGTCTTCTTTGGCGTCTTTTCTCTATACCGATTTATCTTTCGAAGGTCAGCCCCTAGGCCAGGGAGGGAGGAGTAGGTTCGAGGCCGCAAGCCCCTAGAGCTGTCCGCTCCGTTGGCAGTGTAAGGCGTAGCCCCCCAGCAGAGGCTTATGGCGGAGCAGTAACTGTACGTCGCCGGAGATGGGAAAAACTCGTGAATCTCCGGTTACTGGAGAGCTGGCTCATGCACCACCCGTGCCAACGCGCAAGCCTTTCCCACAGACGGCGCCAATTGTAGGGACACAAAATCTTTAACGGCCCGACGACGATGTTGGGCTCGCACACGGAAGGTCCCCCACAATAATATTTGTAGAGAGTGGGCTTGAAAGGCCAGCGTTGGGTCACAGGGCGACATTTCGGGCCGGACTATAGGTGAACCGATATGAGATAGAGCTTTGGGCTGGATATTCTGGCCCATCAATCTTGTATCTAGGAGGGTTCGGCTCCTCGGATAATGTCTGAGGAGCGATGGTGTTGTCCCCGGTTACCCGTCGGAGGGGTTTTTATGTGGAGTCCGGCGTGTATTATCCAGACATTCTCTTTCATCAAGTCTTTCTCCAGAAGCTAGATGGGAGTCCCCTCCTTTTGGTCACATAACATTCTCTTTTATACTAGCCTACGTTCGTCGTCCTTCGTCCACGTGTAGGGTCGATCTTTCCAGGGCAGATATCTGTCCCATCAGTCTAATCCCTGAATTGGGGGAGATGGTCCATAAAGCCTAAAAATCCGGCTCTGTTTGGGGCGGTGTCATGTCAATGAAGGGTATTAAGGACTATTTCCGTGAGATATTTTCTGATCTTTCAAGTTTGCCTATATCCCATTCTCGTCAATGGGCTTCTGGGCTTTCCGAGGACTGAGCGGTCCTCGGACGTATCTTTGAACCACATCGGGCTCACTATTTTTGGGCTTGGGCCCTGGCCTCCTTTAGTTTGGTGACCTGTGGACTCCCCATAAGCGAGTGAGCCGGGCCCATAGACCATTGGGCCCCACATATATATATATATATATATATAGGTTTTACTTTCAAGAATTTTATGTATTTTTTAAAAAAAAAATTCAAATTCGAAGTCAATGGTAATTTGGTGATTTCTCTAGCCACTGAAATGCACCATATATTGGTGGGTGGCGGCCATGGGTCTCAAAAATTTGACTTCCTATCCTATTTGGTTGGAGTAGTTCCTAGCGTTTTTTTTTTTTTTGACTTATTTATTTATATAAAATCATACTCTAAATTGCTTTCATCTTTGGCATATAAAAGTTTTATACATTTGTGGTGGGCCTTTTTTAGATGTTGGGCTGGTTGCCTCCTGCTACACTGAGGCCCAGGTATTTTGGGTAGGAGAGTCAGGACTGGTCCAATTGCAACTCACCTTAGTCCGGTTTATGCACAAACTATGCCCTTTTTTGCTAAAACTTTGGTCACATGCCCATGGCAGGTGTATCTGTTGCAACAAAGATATGGCAGGTAGATACAATGGGGCAATAATAAAGGCGACACATTTGTTGTTAGACAAAACGAAACTATTGCGAAAAAGTTACGGCAGATAAATGTAATAAAACAATAATGAAAGGGATGTACTTACTGCTAGGCAAGACAAATAAGGGATTCTTAATGAAAAGGACAACACAACAACAGGATTCGTATCATAAGTAAAATTGCAAAGACAAGAAAAAAAAACAGTAATGAGATCAAAGAAAAAAATATTAGTCTGCCGTGTTTAGTTGTGCTACAAGACTAAGACCAAGGAGGGAACCACTACCTCAACATGGACAACTTGGCTGGGGAATTCTCCTGTAGAAATTATCCATTTTGAGGGAACGGGCCTGAATGGTTTATGCCCAAACAAATCCTTTATCCTTAACAAAGGGTAGGTTTTTAGAGGGAGATAAGGAATTAGCCTATTGATGCATGTCTGTCATTCTACACACACACACACTCTCTCTCTTTCTCTTCCTGATCCTCTGCTTCTCTCACTCAGTTTTTGCTACTCTAATTCTTTCCCCTTCTTTTCTTTCTTTCTTAGTGCTTACTCATGTAGTGTGATGGTGGTGCTGTGATTCTCTCTTAGTGGTTACTATTGTTACAATGATGTTGCTGTGCATGGCAAGGACCCTTTATATACTGCCTGCCATGACTAGTTTTTACCATTTTAGCCTTTAACTACTTTTGTCTGGATTAGGGGTGTCTTTCCCGACCACCCACTGGTTTGGCAGCTGCCCAGCTACCACCACTTACTTGTGCTGGTTGTGCCACTCCCCATTACCAGACAAAGAAGACTGTTTTGTTTGCTTGTTCACCATGGCATTCTTATCCACCACAGTGTGGGTATTCTCTCTTGCTATCCCTCATGGCATGCACCTAGTGGTTCCAACTCATCCTTTCTTCTTTTGGGTGGTATGTCATCCCAGCAGAACATCTCCCTTAAAAGAATTTGAGTGAAAACCCTAGAATAGACTTTCCCTTCTCCCCACCGCCAGACCATACTCTCTCTTACCTCTGGCCCATGACCCACCACTCCTGTATTGGCTGGGTGCAGGTTGGTAATGCTTGGGCCTTGCACGTGCTCTACTTCCGTGTACATCCAAAGCTTGTCTGCTACTCATGCGTTTGCCATGGTCTGGAGGTTCATCTGTGCATTCTGCTGCTCATCCTTGACCTCTTATGGCATGAACTGTCTTTTGATTTTCCATTCTTTATTAGCTTGCTCCTTTTAAGGGCTGGGCCTTGCTTGATTGTGGGTTTTTCCATTTTTAGCCCATTCTTTGCTCCTTCCGTAATTTTGTTGTCATTCCTGTCATACCACTCTACTATTCTAGCTGTGGTATTATTTGACCCGTGCTTGCTGGGTCTCTTTTGGGCCTATTGCATGTTCTTTTCCCAATTGGTTACAATAACCCAGCATGGTCATTGGATTTATACTCATGCTACTTTGGGCTTTCTTGACCCATTACATTGCTTGTGAGCTCCTTTGGCTCATTTACTTTCTCATTGGGCATTTTGCATTCCCATGGGCCTTTACTAACTCTTTTGGACTTCCCTGGCCCAATTACCTTATCCTTCATCCTTGGGGCTCATGGGCTTTCCATCAACCCCTTACTTTCTTACTTCATTACTTCGAGACTGCTGTGGCCCATTCTTACTTTTCTATATCACATAATGCCTAGGGGTTTACTACTTCTTTCTTTGGGCTCCTCTAGGCCCATTTGCTTTTCTCAAGGCCCATTATTTACTTTATGGACCCATGATCCATTATTCCTGCCATTCGAGTTTAATGTTTTTTCTATTAATCCACTAACTCTTTTTTGCTCATATTGTTTGGCTTCTTCCTGTTATTGGGCTTCCAAAATGAGCATCAACAACATTAAAAACTGGTGAGGCTAAAGTACAATCCTATTCTATACACAAATCTATTCCAAAATTCTATCTACAAAACTCTAATCAATTTCCATTGGAAGACCAAAAATATTATTTTAGAAGTAAAAGGTGTCCAATTTAGCCTCCCTTTTCCCCCACTAACATCAATGTCCTTTCCATAGCAACACACAACCAAAGTAAATCAATAGAGTGATGAAGATAAAAAGTCTAATTCATATATTCAGCTAAACAAAACAATATTTATTTATGGGTAAACACCACTTTTGTTCCTTAAAGTTTTTCCCCTTCTTCAATTTGTTCCTTAGAGTTACAAAAGTAGCAATCAAAACCTTCAAAATTTGAAATGTAAAATAATCCAAATCAATCCTTAAACTTTGACCCATTACCCATTTTCTTCCTATTTAAATCCTTGTATTGTCCCAACATTAGATTAGAAAACTATTCAACAAATTCAAGCATAGAAAAGTGGCAATATTATCCTTCTTCTTTTTTGTTCCATGTCAATACCATGTAGCAATTATACGTCATCATGGTGGCCTTAAGTCACTTGACGTGTCCCTGTCGATAAAACAATAATTACTACAAATTACCCTTTTTTTTCCTAACTTCTTTTTATCTCAACCAAACAAAACAAATGCATATTCATTTTCTATCATTCCACTTTCCCACTCCTTCAACCAAACACACATCAAAGAAATTACAAATCTTTCATTTCTCTTGCTTTACTATCCTCCTACTTTTCAATAACATGATTACAAGTTGTTAAACTAAACATAATACAAATATGAAAGTTGCATTACAAAATGTAAATTGCTCCACATTGAGTGATTGTTGTACCTACAACACAAGGATAAATTTATTAGTATTTTATCAAGAAAAATAATATAATTCCAAACATAATTTGAACACCACAATAATAAGAAATCTTCTCATATAAATTAATTGCATATTTCATTACTATCCAACATTTTCCAAGTATAACGACATATTACCACGAGGTGGCAATTCTTAGAACGTTGAAGAAGATTTTTATCCAAGTTATGAACCAACATCTCCAACACCGCTAGAAGTGTCCTCAACCTAAAATGACCAAAAAATAAATAGCTCCATTACTTAATATTATGAAAAAAAAGTGAGAAAAAAGGAAAATGATATATATATATATATATATATATAATGTAAGAGCATAAGTAGTCATACCCTGGTTACTCCATTGTTGAAACAATAAGAACTGTGATTTTAAAGTGGCCATTTGCGATTTTAAAGAGGTAATTTCTATTTTTAAAGTGGTTATTTCTTCTTGTTGATGTGTAATTGCCTCCTGTTGATGCACCATTGCCTTTTTGAGCTTGCAAATTGTTTCTTTATCTCTGACTCTCTCTTCCTGTTGATCTACCATAGCCTTTTCGAGCTTACGGATTGTTTCTTTATCTCTTACTCTCTCATCCTCTGACTCCACCCTATGATAAGACAAATGTGTTGTAAGATATATAATATTTAACTCAAGACATTTAATAACTAAGCATATTATTAATGTGAAACAAATTTATTATTGTGAGACATAATTAATCATCCCTCATTTATTAAGCAAACATATTTATAGTAAAAAACTTTAATAACTGAACATATATATAGTAAGACAAATTTATTATAAGATATTCATTATTACCAATTTTAATGAAATACTAATTATCCACTGTACTATTTGTGAGATACTAAAAATATGTCACTCCTTTATAACCCCCTATCAATTGATCAACCATTTAGATAAGGAGTGGCCCAAAGTCAAAATATTCATATAGTGCATTACCTGCATTCAGAATATGAATGGTGTCATTAGCCTTCAAAAACAAAAAACAAAAAAAAAAAAAACAAATTCCCTCTAAAACAATTCAGTAGCAAATGAACTTCAAAATGAAGGACGTTAATTCTCCACTTGCCACCACAGTATAATGAACTTGTGAAATTCAATAACAATCCCACACATAATTAGAAACCCAACAAAGAGCCAAGTAGAAAAATTGAACTTAATCTGTAATCCACCAAAATACCAAGTGATACTTGATATAGGAATAGAAAATGAACTATAGAGCACATAAGCAACACAACAGAACAATCAAAGAATATTTCAAATACACTAGATTTTAGCAAAAGAAACAACTAAGAGAGAAAAGGAAAAGCATGCCCTTCATCACCCCCCCCCCCCCCTTTTTTTTTCTATACCAGTTTAACTCTAACTATACACCATAAAATGGGAATTATTACTTGACCAACTGGTCACTCACTTATGAAATGGTTGAGGAGACAGTGACCTTGAGAAAGAGAAAATCATGCCTAACTATACCAAATAAAAACCATATCCAATAAGGCATTTATAATCCATATTATGAAAAGCCCATGAAATTACCAGTTCCATTGACAAAGCCAAGCATGCAATCAAAACACATCCAAAAGCTTGATTTTGAACTTGTTATCCTAATAGATCATCTAAATCCATCCAAAATTGCAATTGAAGCAACCAAATTGAAGTTTTCTATCCAAAACAAGCTACAATCAATAATAAATTAACCAATATCTGAACAATGAATTCAAACTCAAAGAAAAATATCAATGAACGGATTCATATAAGTTAAAAAGACCAAATGATGTTGCAAATAACCAAATATTGGCCAACATTGCTCAAAATATTTACAATCAAACCCACCAGAACCCAAATTTTAAAGTCTAAAATTGCAAACAACCACAATTACACCCTAGAATAATCTCGGATAACACAGAAAACCATAACCCATTACATCCAATTCCTCAAAAAACCCTAAATTGTCTAAGATAATTACCTGCCAATGCTACCCGCCAAGGGCAGTGCCTTCTTGACCACACCTTGAAGACCCACAGCACCAATTTGATCCGATTTAGGGGGTGGTGACCTTGAGAAATTGAAAAAAAAAAAAAAAAAAAGCTTTAGGTCTAAGTACATACCAGACACTAAAATAAAAAAAGGAAAATAAGAGAGAATGAGAGCTGTGATCAAGTGATAGAAAGGTAGTGAAAGAGAGAATCAATTTAGAGAGAGAGAAGACAATGTGAAAAGGGGAAAAAGAAGGTTGATTGCACCATTGGCAATGACCATCAACAGCGGTGTTGCTTGGATGACAGCATCCAATGAGAGAGAGAGAGAGTTGATTTGGGGAAGGGGGATTTGATTTGTATGACCACTATTACAGAACCTAATTGGCCGGTGAGAATTGAACCTAATTATAAATATTGGCAAACCAAAATAATGCATAAATCAATAAACAAAATTTAGAAGAAAGTTCAGGATGAAATCAAAATTTAAAGAAGGCTAGATCAGTGAGAGTGGTGGATTGGCTTCTATATCTTTCCTTTTGGGGACCCAAATTTAAAGCAAAGCAATAAGAAGCAAATTCAATGCCACTATTAGAGCGAGAGAAGAGAGATAAATTGTGATCAACGTTATTTCAATAGAAGTAGAGTGGAGTGAGTTCTGTTGTAATAGTAGTGAGAACCATGAAACTAACCATACATTATAAACCACAACTAGGCATTCAAATATTTTGTCTACACATGTCACAAAACCGCGCCTACACATATAATCTAATAGTCTGTTTTTTTAACTGCTACTATAGGAACCACCTTTAGAACTCGCCATTTTTTAAGCATAATTTTATCATTATTCATTAATTCTACCCATGTTATTTTATGTCTTGACACAGAACAAATCAAACGATGCAACAGTAAATTTGAGGAGCAGAAATATAAAAGATAGGTAGCCTAAGAGTCAACACCTAAGCCTACTTGGAGTTAGCACAAAACAAGAGAAAAACTCTGCACATTAGCATAAAAGGTTGGTTGAAGTCAACACCAAACCATCGAGACAAAATCTAGAGAAAGTTTATTCATAAAAAATAATCCTCCCCCAATAGGTTTATATTGTGCTTGTATAGACTACTAGACCCTAATTCTAAAACACTAATCCTAATAATGCCATATCTCCAAATTTCATCTCACACTCAAATTGAATGAACATATCTGCGCGTATATGAGATGAAATTTGGAGATATGGCATTGTTTGAGGAATAATGCAGAGATACAAACTATTTTACAATTGTCATTTCTAATAAGAGACCCACATCACTTATTAGAAAGTTACATGAGTTTCATCATTGTACGCTGCTGGCAGCAACCACTAAAGACTTGTAAGAGGCAGGGAAGGCTATCTCCGACTACATAGTATGGGTTTAGGCCAAACATTTACAAGTTTTTTTAACCACATAACTGCAGGTAGTGTCATGACATTTTGTTATAGTCTTAGTGTTAAAACCAGAGTCAATGATATAACTTAAATATAGCGTGCAATGTCCTTTCATAAACAACCACCAAGCATACCTCAAATCATGTCATTTACTGATACTGTGTTATGTACATGACATATTGTTTTGCATCAACGCAAATTTATGAAAAGGAAATAGTAACGCAATTTTAGATTAAATGCAAAACAATATGCCATGTACAGAACACAGTATCAAAAGGCAATGACAATATGTCAAAATGCAAGCCTCATGAAAAGGAGACACATTTTTAGATTTGAATATGGTGTAGATTTGACAAGGTCTGCATATAAAAAAAAGATGATAACACCAATCTTTCATTAATATTTATCGCTTCCTGCTAGCAAATGTCTAATCCCATCATCAACCACAACCACAAAATGGAATTTAACAATTCTGACTGGTCTTGTTAGCCATTCAAGAACAAATTAACATCCAGATGCAGTATATTGAGGTTTGAAACTTAATGTTTACTTATATAGCCACACAACAATATGTAGTATATACCAAGAATAAGATAGAACTGAGTAAAGTAAATGATGAAATTTTGAGTTGAATTGAGCTTTTACCAGAATTTCCTCTTCCTGCTCCCTACCCAATGGGAAAGTTCACCATTTTGTTTGTCGAATAAGACTGGTTTGTCGAGTAAGACAAGGTTCTCCACATAATAATCAACACAAGAATAGCTTAGCCACCCATAAAAGCCCAAATTCTTAAGTTGTTGGCTCTGAGGGTCATATGAAGAGAGCCTCGCATTCTTTCCTAGGCCTGCTTGCATAAATATATGACCATTCTTTTGGAAACCTAACACACTTCTAAATTCTCCACTGAGATTAATAGTATACAGTTTAATCCAAGACTTGACAACACCACATTCTTTCATCACCCAAATGAAACAACAACGTTTGTTGTCCACAAGCTCAATATATACTACAGAAATTGATCCCCTAAATCCGAAAATATCATAATCAGTCTTCGCTCCAAATTTTGGCAATGCTGTCATGTGAAAAACCTCATCACTTAAATCAAATGACAAAACAGATGGACCAACTTTTAATATAGGGGTATTGATGCAATCTCTCACCCCAAAATGGACAGCCCCATTTATAAAGGCATCCCTGCGACACGAAAGATCACGCGTAATCCCAGGCAAAAGCGAGGCGGCAGCACTAGCTTTTCTTCTCCAAGAGCCCTCTTTAAGAGAGTAAACCTCAACCAGAAGTGGTTTGGGAGTGTACGGAAATGCAATCCTCACCACCTTATAATCATTGGTCCTTGCATCAAACCCAAACACGGAACGAGATAAAACATGGTCGTAATCCCTGGGAAGGGTAATGAATTTTCTAATACAGGGATTCCAAAGAATAAACTGCTCATCTTGAACAAGGCAGAACAACCCATTCACGGAACCGATTAACCGAAAACCATTCGTTAGTGGAAGCTCAACATTCTGATACTGATCAAATGAGGAGTCATTGTGGATGAGTTTGTAGTGCGATACTTTGGTTGTATCATCGAAGTGTTTAAAAATTAATTTGTTGGAATTGGAGGGATGTGAAAGTGATTGAGTGAGATGGGAATCGATGAAGGCAGAGCTTGCGATTAGAGAGTTCCATGATTTTGAAACGCACCTGAATCGAATTAGGGATTTCGCGGGTAGTCTGTACAGTATCTCACGCACCACTTCGTCTGGGAGATAGTCCGACATTTCTCTTTCAATTCGAAGATTTGAGGGTTGAAACACTTGAGCTTGAGAATGGCGTAAGCATAAACAGAGATGGACGAGTGTTCACTGAACTATATGCCGTCTCAGGTTGTCTACTCGAGTATAGTTTAGACACTGTTCAGCAAACATGTTCGTAATCTTGGGCGAAAATGGCCAATTGGCCTTAAAAACCAAACTATCTAGTTAGTAGGCGAGAATTAGAAACTTATTTGGTTAATAGCATCTCGAGCCTCTAAGGCTCGATTTTGGTCTCAAAATCGAGCCTTTGAGCCTCGATTTTCGTGTGTGATCTGGCCTGCACACGCTGGAATGGTCCAGCTGGAAATCGAGTCTCTTAGACTCGATTTCCACGTGTATTCCAACCGGAAATCGAGTCTTAGAGACTCGGTTTCCAATTGGGGTTTTTCAAAATTAACGTTCTCACTCTCTCACCCTCAGTCTTACATCTTCATTTCCCACACTCACAAAACTCTCTCATTTTCTCTCTATCTCTCACACGGCCTCTCACATTCACACACGCTCACACACACAGAGAACCCCGCCGGCGTCGACGAGCAGAGCCCAGCCCAGCCCAGCGACGACGCTGACGAGGCTGAGCCCAGCCATCGGCTCCTCTCCTCATCGATCTCTCTCTCCCTCACTAGGAGATCCTTTATCCTTTTCTCCCTCTCTCTCATTACCACCCCCATACCCATTCATTTTTCCTCACCATACCCATACCCATTCCGATTTTGGTTGGTAAGTTATTTATATGATTTTTTGTTTTGATTAATGTGAAATTTTGGGTTTGGATTTGGATACTTAACATCTACGTTATTTATTTAATTTTCAGTTTTGATTTTTGTGAAATTTGGGTTTGGATTTTGTGGTAGATACTTTATTTAATTTTTATTTTATGATTTTTATGAAATTTGGGTTTGGATTTGGTGAGTGCAGATGACATTCAACTCTCTTTGGCTGAAGTCAAACTTGCTTGGTTACCCATTCCGATTTTGCTTGGTAAGTTATTTATTTGATTTTTTGTTTTGATTATTGTGAAATTTTGGGTTTGGATTTGGATACTTAACATTTAGGTTATTTATTTAATTTTCAGTTTTGATTTTTGTGAAATTTGGGTTTGGATTTTGTGGTAGATACTTTATTTAATTTTTATGTTATGATTTTTATGAAATTTGGGTTTGGATTTGGTGAGTGCAGATGACATTGTTGCTTGGATAGTGCATATTGTTGCTGCCATCCTTAAGAGTTTCCAAATTTCTGCCTTCAGGTTAGATTGTTATTGCTGATTAGGATTATAGCTTTTACGAGAGAATTGTATATCTCATTAGGCCCATTTGCTTGTCTATTAGGAGCTTAGAACTTACAAGTTTATATGAAATAGTTATCTCATATATTTATAGTGCTTGCGTACCATTACAAATTACTAAATTATATGCATATAAAAAAGCACTTAGTAGTTTGCTATTGAAGAAACAAATTACATAGTCTTTTTTCAGTTATGTATTTTGGTTGATTGGTTATGATTTAGGTTTTTCGGTTAGGAATGGTTTTGTTTAATTAGTTTAAATAGATGGATTAGATTTAGTTTTGATTAAGGGATTTTGGTTAGAAGTTTTGTTTACGTTAGCTGGCTTGGCATAAATTGGTTTTAGGTATCTAGAAATTTCCATATAAGGAAGTAATCTCCCAGCCTTTATCGGACTATTCCACTCCCAATTAATAGGACACCTCAGAATTCCCATGGACTGATAGCATAGAGAATGGAACATTGGATGTTTCTATATTAAAACTCAAAATAAAATTTCAAATTAATAGAAGAGCAATTCATTGTAAAAGTTACCAAATGACAATTTCCTTTTTTTACAAAATTAGAAAAATACCCTTAACACTAGGAAAAAAAAAAAAAAAAAAAACCACACCACCTTCCTACCTTCCCTGTCCCACTTCTCCTCACTGCACCACTGCCACCCCCTCCCACACCCCCCCCCCCCCCCACCCCAAAAAAAAATAAAAATAAAAAATACAGAAGCTCCTCCCACCACCGCATACTAACTTTTTGTTGGTTTTAACATAGAGATTTTGTGCAACCTTAGATTTTGTGCAAACAAATAGTAGAAAAAAAAATTTCAGATCTCAAAAAATAAATAAATAAATAAAACTAATAATAATGATAAAAAAAATAAAACAATTTATTTTCCTTGAAAATATTGTGTAAAAAACATTTTTGCCAGGAAAATGCTTTACATAGTAAGAAACGGAGCTAGTAATGCAGTTGCTGTCAGTGGAGCCACTCAAGTTTATTATTAGTTCCAATGTGTAAGACTACTTTCACCAGGCCATCATTTTTTTATATATATTTTAACAAATTTTTCTTATTGGTATCATTTTTTTTATATATTTTTTTTAACAAATTACAATTTGTAAATTCATTACCCCACCATATTTGAGCATTGGGTAAATAACATAATCCATCTTAATCTGTCTCATACTGATGAGTGTATCAACATGCATGTGTGCATACAACAAAATCATCCAAGACAACATCCTTTTCTTCAGCCTCCTGTACTAGGATAATCTACTCCTTGCGCTTGATTCATGATCATATAGCTGTCTAAAAATTATACCAAAATCCATACTTATGTATCTTATAATAATTTCTATTATAAATTATCTAGAAAAACGTATAACTAAGTAGGCTCATGGATATATATGAAGTAACATAAACAATATTTAGAGAAAAACAAGAAAAGATACAATTGATTACACTACCTCAAATGCTGCCACTTGACCACCATTACAAGCCAACTCCTGCTCTGTTTCTGAAACTAACATGAGTTTTCTCTCTTCAACTATCTTGCTCATTTCTGTGACCAATGTCACATGCTTTGAAACATTTCCATGCATTTTTCTGTACTCAGGGTATTTGTCAACAAATTTGGCCATGTCTTCTGCAGAAATTCAAAATGTTGGAATGATGGAATGTTATACCTCAACCCACCATGCTAATTTAGTAACATAATATCTCGTAAATCTGAATTTATCAAGCCTCATACAAACCTATTGTCTGGATGCTCTGGTTACTCTTTGAAATCTGCTGAAATTCATCTACCAATCACTTGATATTCATCCCAATATCTCCAAAATTCTCATACATGTTAGCTTTGAAAAAGGCATCTTGTTCTGATGACAACACAACCTCCTGTGAGTGTGAATTGAACAAAGATCATTTTCTTAGCAACGCAAAACATAAAAATAAATATGCGCACTATAACAGGAAATGCAATGTAACCTTTTGATCCTTTGGAAGTTTGCCAATGTTTCTCAAATCCACCTTGTTGTCTTGAATACCTATCAATTCTTGAACCATTGCCTATGGAACATGATGTGATAAATGAGTTCAATAAATGATAAAACCATCCATGTTACATCAAAACAAAGAGGCATTTCTCATATAAATGGTAAAATCTGTACTGACAACTCCAAATACCTGATAGGTCCACTGGTTTAGCAAAGGGGTCACAGGATCATCCCTCCTATCAATTACCAGCAACAATGGGGAAACTTCCATTCGCCTGAAATCAAAAGGCCCACTTTCTTGCTGGTACATCAGCTTCTGATACATCCCAAAAAAGTATTAAAGTCAGATTTCTATGAACCTAAAATAGTAAAATTCAAAGGAGAAACTGCATCCAGTAAAATTAACAATGATATGAAATATCATGAATACACATATCATCAATCAGTTTCTAGGGGAAAAAATATACATGTGTGTGTATGAAATTCTGAAAACAGATCTCCTGGTGTGTCTATAACATCCAGGATTCAAATCCCCCCTCCCCTATTGTAACTATCAAATTATAAAAAATAAATTACGCATTAAAAAAAAAAAAAAAATCTGAAAACAGAATGCTTTAAAATTAATATGAAACTCGGTGATACATATATCATGAACAAGTAACATCTACATGCGTGTGCATTATTCAATATAGGGAAAAAAATGGGAAGGTTATGAACACCTAAGTGTTCTCATTGGAGTATAGTAATTCTAGTTAGACCTTAGTGATCTCATTGAGATTATAATCAGCAAGTTTATATAGCTAGTAAAATATTAAATTATCATATTTTTGTTTTATTTAGCTCAGAAAAAACTTTTGCTATCTATGTTTACTTGCAATGTCAATATTACGTGCTAATTGCTTATCATTCTTGTGCAGTATGGATGCTGCAAATGCTGGACGGATTGACCATACACGGCCTGGCCCTATTGACGATTCGGTGTTAAAGTTGCAGTCCACCCATCGGTCAGAAGCTATTTGGAATGGATAGGTACAATACAGCAGTAAATATTTATGTAAAATGTACACGTATTTAATTCATACAATATACATGCAGACGTTTGTCATATGTTAATCCAAGGATTCGTTTTGTGCAGGATCCAGGGGCCCTTACTTGCCGTGGCCGTACTGAAGAGTTCTCAAACCGAGAACCAATGGTAGATGATCGAGTTGTTGACATTATTAAGGCATTGGGGTTGGAGGGACTGCTGAGGCAGCCGGGTAGAGAGCTTGACCACGGCCTAATTACAGCCTTAGTGGAGCGATGGCGGCCCGAGACTCACACCTTCCACATGCCACATGGTGAGATGACCATTACATTGCAGGATGTGGAGGTGATTCTCGGGCTTCCTATCGATGGTGACGCTGTAACAGGGAGCACACAGAAAACTTGGACGGCTGTGTGCGAGGAGTTCCTTGGCTTTCAACCTATAACTCAAGACCAGCATAAGGAACTTCATGGGCAAAGGATTCTCATCAAACGGCTTTTGGAGCAAGTTGCTAATCCATTGCCGCCTAATGCCGAAGAGGATGAGCTGCATAAGTACGCACGATGCTATATCCTAGCGCTACTGGGGGACACAATATTCATGGACAAATCTGGCGATAGGGTGCATCTAATGTGGGTGCAGCAGTTGGAAGACCTTCGCAACCCACGAAGGTACAGTTGGGGGAGTGCTTGCCTTGCATGGTTGTACCGAGAGCTATGCAGGGCAAGCCATAAGGAAACCAGTCAAATCGGTGGATGCCTACTGTTGGTGCAGTATTGGGTATGGGCCAGGTTTCCTTATTTGTGCCCGGCAATTGAGCGTGGCCCACCAGTAGGCGCTTATGGTCCTCCAGCGCGTGGTCCTCTGTACTTGAAGTAAGTCTCTACTTTATAAGGATTATTTCTTATTGTAGTGATATTATTAATTGCCTAGTTTTTATCTATAACATAATCTTAGTAGTTATATGTGATAACATTATAGTTTTAGTCATGACATTATCTTAGTAGGAAAGTTATAAATATTAATCTTTTGTTCTTGACAACACTTGTAGGTGGGCGTGGGTCCCAAACAAGAAAAACAGGCCTGCCCACATCTTCAGGGATAGGTATCGCCAGCAAATAGCTTCAATGCTGCCAAGCCAGGTATGAAAATGCCTTGTTTAACATGTTAACATGTTTAGGAACAAGATATATGTTTGGTGAATTTTGAAATATAAACATAGTTGCCTAATATGTTGCGTACTTGTTTTTGGGCTACTGTAGGTGGTGTGGCAGCCGTACGAAGCCCATTTTGAGGACCTTCCGCCATGGTGCGTTGCAGGGAGGGCTGTGTGGACGGCAACGGTGCCGCTTGTATGTTTCCACCTAGTAGAGATACATACACCGGATCGTGTCGTTCGTCAATTTGGGATGATCCAAGAAATTCCCGAAGATGTTAACACTGACCCCGTGCTTCATGCCATTGATTTGAGGGGGAAGGTGGGCGTTGATTGGATGCGGAAACATGCCACCCATTTACTAAATTGGGGTAACCGCCTTCAACGGTGTTGTCAAGCAGTGCTTGGTGATATGCCTCCATAGCATGAGTACTTCGACTGGTTCAAAAGGGTGACTCGGAGGTTCATTGATGTTCCTGGTGCTACATTGACTATACTGGTAACTTCTCCACATCTTGTACATTTTACCGTACTCCTTAGCATGAAACAATATTGCATGCATGAAGCAACATTACAAATTTGATAAAAATCAGTTTTAGAAAATTCGGTAAACATGTTACTAATTTATTCAAAAAGAGGGTATAGAAGAGCGGATATGAAGAAATTAGGTTTTATACCATTGGTGCTAAGAATAAGGAAGCATCTGCAACCCGGGAAGTTATTATCACGTTTGGCTGGTACTTCTCCAAACATTCAACAATAGGAGCAGCTCCTACATATGTACTAGCACCCTTAATACATTAAGACAAAAAGATAGGATTTAGATTTACAAAGTAGTAATAAAAAAGAGGGGAATTTCAATAGTGATTAAATAATTCATTAAAAGAAAAGGTTTATTTATGCAAGCATCACATGCTAATGAAAAGGTGCCTCAGATTATGTAGCCAGTGTAGTCAAAGGGAAAAAAAAATGAACTTAAGGCACATCCTCGTGAGTTGACAAAAAAGTGCTCACCTGAGTGAACCAAGGTACTGAACTCTAAATATAAATATTATAAATTGTATGTATCTAATGCTTGTTAGGCATGGTTTGAATTTTTCAAACTTTACAGTAATCTCATATATACAATTAAAAAAAAAAAAAAAAAGGAGAGAACCAACTATTAAAGCTAAAAGATTATGATTGAAATCTAAAAAAATATATATATTTCTAAATTGATGCAGAAAGAAAGAGAGGTGAGAAAGAAGAATGCAAGAGAAAGACACACCCACTAACTTGAATTGAAGTATATAACTATCCTTTTTTGCCAAATTACAAAACTGCCTCTCTTTTCCTTTTTTTTCTTTCCTTTTTGCTGAATTTCATTGAGACTCTTGCCTCAAATGCCTTACAGTCTGTTTAAGGTGCTCAGGTGGTTGCCTAGAAGGCAAGAGTCTAGGCGAGTGCCTAGATGGCCTTTGACTACACTGTATGTGGCTAACATGTAACAACAGAAGTTTGAAAAATAAAAAAATTAGGAGTATACAAGTTTCTTTTTTTTTTTCTTTGAACATCAAATACTAATGAACAGAACATGCAAGACAAGAATCTTACGCCTCCCATTAAATATGATTTCTCGAGTGAGGATGGTGATCCTGGATACATAATGAAAATAATTGGGTTGTAAGTTGAAAGTCATTGCATCAAAACATAAAGGGAAAGAAACATCTGCATGGTATTCAATTAAATTTCCTAATTGACCTTGATAGATATAAAGGTTGCACAATAGTGGTTTTTCAGTAATGTGACAATCTTTATATAATTCATTTGGCATTCTCTTATGCAACTAAGAGTACCTGATTCTGTGACAAAAGTCTCATGAGCCACGGCAATAGAGACACTAAGCCCCAGGCTGCTAGCTATTTCCCTAACCTTTTCTTGGGCACCACAAGGATCCACTTTCCAGAAAGGGAATGAGAAAAAAGCATGGACAACTTACAGAGTTGTGTCATAGCTTTTTTATGATATAACCCTCGCATTATGCAATTAAGAGTGAACACACATAGAGTTTTACGAAACCCTGGTCTCTGAATATGTAAATTGCCTATTTACAAACAACTGAACACTTACTTTCTAAAGGAGTCCACAAATGTAGCAAAAAGGTTAGAGTTCCTCTCAATAGTTATGCTAGGCAGTGCACATACCAACTTTTGCAACATTAGAGGGGACATAAACCAGACCATTAATTAAATGTCACCAAGCTTTAAAAAAAAATTTGTTGATTGAAGGTGGACTATATATGAACTTTATTGAAAACTAATACCGTTCAGCAAGAGTACGCTCCGCTAGGCATTCCAGTACTAGATAGTTTAGCTCTTTAACTCTCTGAAGCAACTTAAGAGCAGCCATTGGCCTGTCACCTCCAAACCCAGCTCCACAGCCAATATAAACCTACTCCCTTCGCTTTTGAGGATTAACTCTCTGCAGTTAACGTTCAACATACTCATCTCTTCCACTGCTTCTCCATGCGAAATGAACAACCAAAATGAAAAAAATTTAAGGGAAAGAAATGCAAACTACCAGCTTGATCACACAATTATGAATTTCATCTCTGTCCTGGCTTTCCATTGTCACCTTAAGCTCCCTACAAACTGGTCTTGCTAGCAAATTAGTGATCAAATATCAATCCTGTGTATCCATCGAAAGCCAACTTTATTGAGATTATAGACACTTGAAGCTTGTTCTTTTAACATGTCCTTCGCATTTTCTAATTTAAAAGAAGACACTTCACAATTCACATCATGTCATATATTTCATCATTTCATTGTTGATACTCTTTAAACAATTATCAAATATGTATTTCAAGTAGTAGAAGCACAAGATTAGTAGAAGTTTTGCCATTTCAAAAAACAACCCTTTCAAAACTGCAAACAAAGCCTTACCTGCCATTTACTTCAAAGATATACCACCTTATAAGATATAAAGAAAAAATGTGCACAGATCCGCATTACTAGAGAATCAGTATCACCTTGAATAACTCATGTACATAAACTTTTTTTTTTTTTTTTAAGTCCATAATTTTGGAAATATTCAGTGAATTATCCCCTGAGTATCTAAGCTCATATGGCTATAAGCACCAAAACATTGGAGGGTTTTCAATACCACTTCCAGGAAGCACTCACTTTTCACAAACACCAAAGGAAGCACTAAACTTTTTCGTTCATTATTTTTTAAGAAGTAACTCTAAAATTTTATGTTAAACCCATCACAGTCCAGCTTACTCACAATCATTTGAAAGCCTTTCAAATGATATTCTGGCCATCAAAATATGACCAAAAATTTTGTTACCAAACAATTAAATACTACAAACTATAATTTAAAAACTGCTTCCAAACGGGCCTTTGCATTTGACAAACCTTGACAATCTGTGCACACTTAGTGCTTTCATGAAGACCAATCATTGATTCTGCTGAGACCTACCCAAAAAATGGCAAAAATTAGAAGTAGGTATAAATGGAAGGGACAGTAGAAGAGACTGCAAAAATTCCTTGAAAGTAACAAGATAGAATATCCAAAATATAGGGCAGGGAGCTTACTATCTTGACATATGGAAAATCACTGTCAATGCCAACAGTAGCTGCTAGTGTGGTTTTACCACTGTCCAAAAAGGGTAAGATTCAAAAAAGATGCAATTAACAAAGTCAATTAAAATAGAGAAACCATGCATACCTGCCACTTGGGCCTTCCAGAAGACAAGTAACAAGCGGACTTCCTTTACTCACTTTAACTTGCTCCACAAGTAGCATAGCTCTTTCAAACAAGTTATATTTCGATCACCACAGTCCACCATGCCATTCAGTCTACAAATCACCATAGTAAATAGAATCAAGCTTCCAGCAGAAACAGAGTACCATTTGTTACCCAATTTTTTGGACAGCCAACAATATCATTATCCCAAATTTCTCACATAGTAAACAAATTAGTCATATATGCCATGCAATGCAACATAAACTATTCCACAACAAAGGGATTTAAGTCAAAATTATTAAAATCTGAAAAGGAAGACTTATCTCGAGCATGACAATGTGATGTGAGTTAAAAATAAAATAAATAAATAAAATCTGAAAGCTAAAAGCATTTTCAAATTGCTCAAAACTATACCTGCACCGCTCAAGGTCATCAGTGGAGGCTCCAAATGCAGGAATTATTTCGTGGAGTGCATTCAAAAAATCATCCATGGTAACTTTTATACTCTCTTCATCCACTGGCTTGGTGAGATCATCAAGACTTAGTTGTCTATCCAAAGCATAAGATACTGCACTTTTTACAACACCTTCAAGTTCGGCACCACTATAGTTTTTCGTACGAGCAGCTGCACTCACAAAAATAGATAACTGAATCAACCAAGACCTTCATCTATCATTCCTAGAGTCCAAAACATTGCAACAATTTAAACATTCAACACATGGTCAAAAGTATTTGTATAATAAAGTAAGAAACAATTTAAGAATCACTGCAACTTTTTCAAAGAGATCAATTTTGGACACATTAAACAGCACCCCCCCCCCCCCCAAAAAAAAAATAATAATAAGAATAATAAAAAATATCATATCCTTAAGTTTCACCACTAACAGTTGGTTGTAACATAGAAAATCATTAAGGGTGTGGTTTCTTGGGGCTAGGTGTAAGGGAGATATTAGATTAAATTGAATTATAAATCATTTGGTACTTTAATTTTCTAAGATCCACACAACTGCAATACCTTTTCATGAGCTTGACTATCCAAGCCAGCCTAAAAAATGCTGTAGTATGGATTATGTATCACCCAAATATTATAAATTTATATATAGACACACACAACTCCAATCAAAACCTGGAGGCAAATATAATTTAGATATAATCGTGCCTTTCAAATGATATTTTCTGGCCATCAAAATATGACCAAAAATTTTGCTCAATCTATCCATCTCACAGAAAACCCATTAACTATTTTTCAACTACCAGTCAATAACCCTCATTAATTCCACCAAATTAGTAATCAAATGGTTCAATTTTACTTAGTATTAGCAAAGCTCATCTTTTGGTTTGTAGTATACAATAAAAGATGTCTTTTTTTGGTCAGACAAAATACTAAAAACGCTTGAGCGAAACATAGACTCACCGCAAAAGCTTTGTTGAAGGTGATGAAACAGGGAAACTGCTGCTGTAATGTAATGAGCCGGTGTACAACTGTGAAGAAATCAAGTCAAATTTTGGAGCTCATCATTTTTTGGGGCTGAAGTCCAAAAAAATAACCTGTTTTAAATTATTTTTGTAAATGAATTAAACTCTATTTGGGAGAGGGAAAAAAAAAAATACATCGTATTACGTTAGTTTTTGGCGAAAATGGCCAACTGCCCTTAAAAACGAAACTATCTAGTTAGTAGGCTCTCTTTAGAACATGATATATGTGGTCCAATGTATGCTTAGCATCGAAGATGTAGGTTAAAGTTGTTTTCTACTTAAGATTCCTTATAGAGAACTTTATTTGTTTACCTTATAGAGAACTTTGTTGATTTCAAAATCTAATTTCAAAATCGAAGGTCATATTTCTTATTTCTGCCTTTACAGTTATGGTATATATTCTTCTTCGCAATTTTTTATGGAATAACTTGAATTGCCCTACAAGCAGAGGGCCCATAAAACATTGATTGTTCATTCGTACATACATAAACTGTATTGCATTACTAATATACTTGGTTTTTCCATGTGCAGATTGAAGGATACCTTCGTTTGTTGAGCCGTCACCCGGTGGGCACGGAGGACCACGAGGATATTATAGATGTGCTGACTGCAGTACAGGCGATTGGCCGTGTACGACCTCGGGACCCTGAGGTCCCGAATGAGGAGGCAGCTACTCCTGCCGCAGCAGCTACTCCTGCCGCAGCAGCTACTCCTGCCGCAGCAGCTACTCAGAGGCCAAGCACTACTGAGAGCCCAAGCACGAGCATAGCTCCCACTACACGTCTGCGTGTTCGTACCCCTCGAGTTGTCCCTACCTCTGATCCCCCTCCACCCACCCCACATCCATCCCTTAGCCCCACAATCCCTTCACCCACCCTACATCCATCTCGTAGTCCCACCATCCCCCCATTGACTCCACATCCTTGTGTTGGGCCTGACATTCGTCCACCCACCCCACGGTCATTTCCCGATGTGTCACCTATTCCATCCTTTGACTTGGGTATTCATCTAACCCCACCTGACATACAGCAGGAGCCACCCTCTGCCAGTATGTCTACTGGCCCTTCATCAGCCATCACCCCACCCCATGTTGATGTTGAGGAAGCTGGTGGGTTACCTGTTCAACAAGAAGGTCGGCCGAAACGCATATCAAAGGCACCTCCTTGTGGGACAGGAGGGCACAAACATGGACACAACGCTGGGCCCGAGGCATCTGACGAAGGACATGCAAGACCTCCTCCTTATTATACGAGACGGCATAAGGTCCAAAAAAGGTAACTGAAATGAAACATTTTCAAAGTTTATTTTACAATATATGACCAGCTAAAAAGCATTATTTGTCATATAATAATTACTTAATCATTATGGTTTGTTCATTAATTATGTTCATGAAGATGATTGTTGATAACCCACTTTACATCCCTTAATTTTTGTAAAAATTATTTGAAGAGAATCATTTTAACATGTAAAACTTCATTATGAAAACACTAGCAAACTGTATTTTATTGTGGTCAAATATAGACTACAAGGCTTAAGAACCTAAAGAAAAATACCATTTTCCTCAAAACAGGACTATAATTTAGGTGAAGCTTAAAACTGTTTTGGCAGGTGGGAAATAAAAGGAAAACAGAAAAATGAAGGGAAAAGAAAAGGAAGGTATAGCTTATGCTACATTCTGTAAACAACAGCATACAGGACCTAAAGCATATCAACTTGAAAAATGATAAATAAAAGAAGAAATTTGTTACTCTAGCAAACAAATCAGGGATATTCTTTGCACTATATTTTGTCCAATCAAACTGATTACGCAAGTAGACATGCCCACCCCATCTCCAAAAGTGTTTCTACATCATGATTATTGTGGAATTATGGTAAGGAGTAAGGATTAATCATTTTGACAACTCTTAGTGCTTCTACACAAAGCTCTTAGACTTGTTGGGAGGTTCTTTGGAGATGTTTGCATAACTGGATGATAGGAAGATGAGATGTGGAAGTTAATTGGGCAGTCATATGGGCTGAGGGGGAATAGTTTGAGAGGTGTATCACAAAACACTAAGAGGGCTGTTACTGTCATATTTGGAGAGCAAAGGATGAAATAGGCCATGGGGGTTGTTGGAGTGAAAAGGGAATCTGTAAAGCATTAGATGCAGGACGTTGCTGCACAATAAAAAAAGTAAGAGTTCCGTCCAAAATAAAGTTTTGTGTTGCCTTGGGAGATTCAATTTCCCCTGTTTTAGGATGTATTTGCTGTTTGTTGGGGTGGGAGTTAAAGCTGTGGGTTTCTTTTGTTGCTACTTTATTTTTCTTCTTTGATTGGGTCTGAAATATAGCTCTTGGTTGTTTGGGTTGATCTGTACTGTTCGCCTTTTGTCTGAATAAAATTTTCTCTTTCACCAAAATGAAAAAAAGACTTTAAGAGGTTCTCAGAAGCACTGGAGGATTCAAAATGTTCTTAAAGCTTAATCTTTAATCAGACTCTTGCATCTTATGTATTTCAAACAATATCAAGCCTTTGCGTTTGCCCTGCTAGAGGAGCCCTACTGGCTTTACCATGTTTGGAGCATGGTTCAGCATCTAAGCCTGAGCATTTGGGTGAGCAACATATGCCATTAACAATGCCAGTTATCAATTTACAGAACAGCTATATTTTTTTTTTTGTTGCTAACAAATTCAGCCATTTATTTCTCACTCAATACCCTAGACCAGATAAAATTGGGTTCCTTCAAAACATTTTGTTTGTTATTAGATTCTGCATTTTTTATTTTAGAAGACATACAAGAGCTTCAGCCTTGCAGTTCCATAATTCATCAATTTGAACTTTGAACTTCTCCTGGAAAGACAGTTTGCCAAGAAGATGGTCAAATTGTAAAAAGATCCCCCAATTATAACCTCTCCAATTATCACCACTGAAGAAAAAAGATATGCTTATCTGCTCTTCAATTTAGTATTTATACAAAATATTTTAATTCTCCCATTGTACCATACGCATGATCCTCCTAACCAATACAATTAAGCCACTGTGACTTTCGGTGACAATGGATTTCATAAATTGATAAGTAATAAGTTCTTTTTTTGTTGGGAGAACCACATAAGTATAACCATACTCCTATTGTAATGAACAATTTCTCCAGTCCGTCATATATATCTTGAACATTTCCACCACTAATTACTTAATCATTATGGTTTGTTCATTAATTATGTTCATGAAGATGATGATGCTATGAAAAGACCGGAAGCACCAAAATTCAAGTTCAGCACAATAAAAGTAGCAACAAATAACCTTTCCAATGCCAATAAGGTTGGAGGAGGCAGCTTTTAGGTCGATTTTGCAGTGGCTGGTAATTTCCTAAAAGCTTAAGCTTCTTGGGACTTGGTAATTTATCATTTTGGTTTTCTTCTTGTACTTGTATTAAAAACAATTGTGGTTCTTAGGTTATTCAAAACGAGGCCTTACTGTTGCTTACTTATTTGACCCGTGAAGCTGAGGTAAGATATTCCTGCCACTTTGTCATCTAATGGTTCTGCTGAACCTGTGCTTGAACCTGTGTTTGATTTCCCTACTATTTAATACAGTTTTGTGAATTTTAGGAGATTCAAAAAATTGTGGTCTTCGAAGGTGCATTTGAGAAGATTTTCAGCATCATTAAAGAGGAAGGAGGTTCAGAAGGTGGTGTTGTTGTGCAGGTGATTTACTGTTACTCAATTTGGAATGGTAGTTTAATCAACTTTTCTAGCTTGTTTATTGATAAATTACTTGTCTTGCAAATGGCTTCTTATTGTTTGGGTGTCTACAATTTAAAACTTGTTTCCTTTATGGTCTTTTGAAAGTGACACTTTCTCAATTATATCAATCAATCGAGTAGTTTGTCATGGATTACTAAGGCAGCTTCAACAATGAAGTTATGATAGTGTTTAAGTGACTCTATTGTATATCACTAATTCGCTAGCTAAATGAGCTGTTTATATGCTATAATTACATTGAGATATTTGCTGTTTGTGGGTTTCGGTCTGAATGTTGTATTTGGTCGGAATGAAATTAACATGATCGTGAATGTGTTCGTTGCGTGCTTGATTTATGTAGGTCAACAAGGGTGTAATACTAATTATTTATGTCTTTTACTAATGGACATCATTTTGGTTTATGAATCACTCAACGCAGATTGAAAATCAGTGCATTGAGCTCTAGTACTTGTTGAATGTTGAGTGACGCTTCTGCGTGGTAATTTCATTAAACAACACGTAGAAGTAATGCTCCTTGTTAAGCAAAGCACTTGGCTTGGTAAGTAAAATGGAGCAATGGCTGTGATACTATACCGATGGTAAAATGGTGAGGCAATGAGGTCAAATTCATGAGATAGGGCTACGTATGACTAGGGCAACAAAGTTTTAACGCAGGCCCATAAACTAGTTTTGAGAGTGATTGGAGTCTTGCAAGAAACTGTTAAAAATAGTTGAGTCAAAATTGAACTATACGTGCTTGATTTATGTCTTTTTGGCTCAAATCGCACTTCGTGCCTCCTGCTCCTATAGGTGGAGGGTGAGGTCTTAGGTTCAAAAATAAAAACCCATTGCATTTGTGTGTGTAACTTACTAATTAAAAAAATGTAAACCATTAGAAAAATATAATTTGAATTCATTGTGGCTTCTAAACTTCCCTATAAAGTTTCATAATAGTACCAAAAAGTTATGAGTTGTTAACTTACATTTTTTTCTACAAGGAAAGAAGCCTCCTTTCTTTCATGTAAAAAGTGGTTAGTGCTTTTCATATTTTGAAAGAAGGTCCTTCTTTGATGCAATTGTTAGGAAATCTTTCATGTTTTTGTAAAGCACAATCTCTATTTACCCAATATTTGGCTTTTTAATAATTTTATTTATTATAGTATATTTTAGCTTCAATAACAATACAAATTGCACAAGTGATCACTAATTTCTAAGTCAAAAATACTGTATCCTCAATTTATTCCCAATCATTTATTTTCTCATTGATTGGCAACTGTAGTTCAGTCATGATCTCATACTTTCTGCTGGTCTCAAGTTATATTCTCCAAACCAGATAGTCGGATTATTTTGTTTAATTTACTGCTTGATTTTTTAACATTCTTGTTTGTAAATTGTTTTCTTATGGATGGTACTAATGCCAGGATTCTGAAGATCTGGGCCTTGGGATTGATAGCTTCAACAACAATCCCTGCTTCTGAACATATAGAGGACTATATAAATGAAGAAGATGGTTTGAAGTAACTTGATATCTTACTGAAAAGTATATAACTACACTACCTGTTCAGACTGAGTTGGAAACCAAGATTTATGTGAAGTTTTATGAGCATATGACAGAAATTCTATTTTGTACATGTCTTGAGTGGTGATGCATCCTTTGCTAATGCACGGTTACCTTTGTTGGTGCATTCTGTTGGGGTATCTTTATGTGTCTGCCCTTTCTCTTGGTTCAGTACATTATAGAGGTAGGGGAACCGGGTCAGAAGGCTGGTTGCGTGATTTTGGTTCAGCTTTAAGTTATGGTTCTAAAAGTAGTACTTATTTTTTGGTTATATTTTTTCATGCTTGTACCTTTTGGGTTCTAATGCTCACTAATTCAAAACCTTGAACATACCTATCAAATTAAGATTATTGGTTCTCACACAGTTAATATGCATGCCACAGACGCTGCAGATAATATACAAATGTCTGACTTTGCAGATAATATACAATTGTCAAATGCAGTGGGGTGCCATAGCCCTCCCAAAATTTTTGAATTTATTATTTATTTCCCATTGTGATATAATTATATTTACAAGTAGTTCTCGAGGAAAATACCACTTGACCCCTCAAAATTTTCAAATGTTTGTATTCTGGTTGGTGTATGCATATTTCTAGACAATACCCCAACAAATTAAGTCATAATCCTGCTAAAATCTGTGTCAAGTGATGAATATATATATAGCGTAAGTGTATTTTTTTGGGTGTGTGTGTGTGTGTATGTAAAATGTAATCATGTCTCACTATCCTTGATTCCTTTATTATAATGTCATTTAGTTTTTGATTGTTTTGATAACATGTTTAAGATTTATAATTGATATAATCACAATCTTGGTCCAATATACTATCAGCAAATTGTTTAAAAAGGTGTTTCATATATGATGTAGGACAAATTGCTGAATTTGATCATATTAATAGAATTTGTGTACATGTGGTTGTGGTGGGTTTGCTAGTGCACATGCGGGTTATTCAAATATTATTGGAGGATGACAGCAATAAGAACCAACACTTAGCTCCAAATATTTGGGTTTGGTTATGGAAACTCGACATATTAATCAAGTTAAAAACGTATTCTTTCATTCTATTATATCCGAAATCATAGTTTTTGTTACATCTTTAATTGACAAGTGCTATTTTGCTAATTTTATTAGTAAAAGTTTAGGACTTCCTCTACCTTTTTCGTTCCATTGACTAGAATCAAACTCTATTTTTTATTGGTGCATTAATTGCTCTACTTGGCATATGACCAAACCATTTCACATGACTCCCTCCCATTGCTCTACTTGGCATTAATTGCTCTACAAATTTTTATCAGGACCGTATCTATTTTTGAACTTTGCTCTGTACGTAGGGTCCAAGGAAACTGATGAAAAGGCTACGAGGTTCGAAAGTTGGATATCTTGGACTGTTGGACACCAGAAAATCACTATCGATGGACTGAATCTAAGTGTTAAACATTTCTAGGTTTAGACCATCGGTAATGATTTTCTGGAGTCCAACCGTCCAAGATATCCAACTTTTGAACCTCGTCAGCCTTTTCATTAGTTTCCTTGGACCCTACCTCTGAGGTCCACGAAAATGGAGGTGTATCATAAGAAGTCGGGTAGGTGTATTCAATCGATAAGTGGACCAAATGGGGACTGTATGCCAGTCAGCTACTCCAGCTCAGTACATGGTCTTCTTCTTCGGGCTCTATCTGGTTGCTTTGGGGACTGGTGGGATCAAACCTTGTGTTGATCAGTACTGCCTTGATGATTTAGGTTAGTTTTTAGTGCGTGTAGCGCTGCTGCTTGGTTTTCTTTCCTTTTTGGGTGGACATCATACTATGTTGCTTTTGTCATGGTTTTATTTCTGCGCAAACGGCTTCTCATTTATTGAAATATCTTTGATATGGGTAGGAGCTGGCAGAACCATCGATAAGAGATGCATTTTTTTCTTGCATTCAACAAGGTGCAGATCATGTGATTGTAAGCCCATTTTTTCTCTTCCTTGGACGACACTGGCATCAGGTAGCTCGGCTTACTTTCCTCTGGTGCCTTGATTATAGATATACTGTACAGAATTGGTGACTAGATTGATTTTTTTTTTTTTTTTTAAATAAAAATGCTTTGTGTCTCTTTACAGGATATTCTTTCGTTAGCTGCAAAAGAACACCCTTATGTGTCATATATCGTTACTGCACCTCTTGGTCTGCATGATCTACTTGTGGCAAGGAGCGAGATTGTATGACAAGGTTTATATTATGAGATTTGTATTACTGGAAATGTTTGCTCTGTAGAAATTTGTATTACAAGATTTATATTATGAGATTGTATGCTGGCCATTTACAAAGTTGGACAGTAATGTTCTTGGTGTATTTTATAATAATGTTATATTTAATAATTTCAAAATGCAATACATTTTGTTTTTAATGTACTACATTGTGGTTTTTGATGCTCTGTTTTGCTAGTCTAGATAGGTGATTACCGAATACAGCCCTTTGAATCGAGTTTCTGGTTTACACCTACAGGAATGCAAAACAAATGAAAAAAAAAAAAAAAAATTCCCAGTGGAAATCGAGTTTTAGAAACTCGATTTCCAGTAAAATATTTACAAAAATGCCACTTCAATTACAGGAATGCAAAAAAATGAAAAAAAAAAAAACTTCCCAGTGGAAATCGAGTTTCTAAAACTCGATTTCCAGTAAAATATTTACAAAACTGCCACTTCAATTACAGGAATGCAAAAAAATGAAAAAAAAAAAAAAAAAAACTTCCCGAGGGAAATCGAGTTTCTAAAACTCGATTTCCAGTAAGATATTTACAAAAATGCCACTTCAATTACAGGAATGCAAAAAAATGAAAAAAAAAACTTCCCGAGGGAAATCGAGTTTCTAAAACTCGATTTCCAGTAAGATATTTACAAAAAAGCCACTTCAATTACAGGAATGCAAAAAAATGAAAAAAAAAAAAAAAAACTTCCCGAGGGAAATCGAGTTTCTAAAACTCGATTTCCAGTAAGATATTTACAAAAATGCCACTTCAATTACAGGAATGCAAAAAAATGAAAAAAAAAAAAAAAACTTCCCGAGGGAAATCGAGTTTCTAAAACTCGATTTCCAGTAAGATATTTACAAAAAAGCCACTTCAATTACAGGAATGCAAAAAAATGAAAAAAAAAAAAAAAAACTTCCCAGTGGAAATCGAGTTTCTAAAACTCGATTTCCATTTGGGTGGCATTATCGCAAATAAATGACAGTAAGCAATTTACAAAAATGCCACTTCAATGGAAATCGAGTTTTAGAAACTCAATTTCCACTGGGGGATTTTCTGCCAACCCGAGAGCAAAATTTTTTAGGGGGAAGTGTGAGAGCAAACTTCCCAGTGGAAATCGAGTTTTAGAAACTCGATTTCTGTTGAATGTGGCATTTTCGTAAATTGGTTAGTGTCATTTATTTGCGATAATGCCACCCAAATGAAAATCGAGTTTCTAAAACTCGATTTCCACTGGGAAGTAATTTTTTTTTTTTCCCGTTTGTTTTGCAGTCCTGTAGGTGTAAATCAGAATTACTTTTGTCCCGTCCCCTACAATAGTAAAAGATATCCAGAACACATCATATGGTCAGCGGTAAAGAAGTAGATACAAGCATAATCACCAGTCAAGGAGAGAGTACATCAGATGCAAATAATTGGATTCAAACAGTTACTATTCATGGGCATTTTAGTTGCCCTTAGCACACAAAAACAGTCAATACATTATCATCGGTTCAAACAGTTCAAACAAGGCCGCTGTGGTTGAAGTTGGCAAAGTAGTAGCTACATTGCCAATGCCATATCATTGCATTACAGGCAAAAGCTGCACAACGCAATTAATGTAACGAGTACAATGGATAACAAATGTTCAATTACCACAATATTTAGCAATAAACAAAATACAAACTAAGTCAATACAACATAGTCTACATAGTCGTCTAACACTTGTCCATACTAATACAACATACTCTACATAGTCACCTATAACATTTCCATACTGATACAACATAGTCTACATAGAATTTGCTGCACTTGTCCATACCGAACATAACCACAAGTCCCACGTACAATGCCATTCAAAAATCCAGTCTCCGCTCGCCTGACAACCACGAAGGTACAGTTGTTAGTTTCTGCAATGTGAAGAACAACAACCAAATGACATTCTGAGCATATTATATAAAAACAGTGACAACACTTGCCTAGTTTGCAGCACTACCACTTGTCGAAGCCCCATGGGAATTGGGACAGCATCTGCGGTTATGCCCCTCTTGATGACACACTCCACATTGTTGCCTTGGTTGAATCTCCCTCAAGTCCGGATCTTCCCTCCGGCTTCCCCGTTCTCGTTGTATCCCATCCATTTCATTCCTTAATCTTGACTTCACAGGACGACCTTTGCCCCGCAACAGCTGTGGGTTAGGCACCCATCGTGGTCCGCGAACATCCCTCCACAATGACTCTGATTTTGGCACCACAAAATGATGTGAATATGTCTGAATGGCGTTGTTCAAACTGTAACATGGGTCAATATAGCTGGTCGCATCGAGGTGCAGACCTTTAAGAACTTTAATTGCATGTGAACAAGGGATCTTCAAGTTTTGCCACTTCCCACAACCACATGTTTGCTCAATTACGTGCACTTCATGACTGTGGTTTCCTCCTCCACCTCTATGATCGTTATACGGGGTAACCACTTGATATACACCAATTTCATGATTAAAATTCCTCAGAGTGTGTCCTGCAGTTTTCTGCTCATTTTTGTTATAGATCTTCATTGCATAATCACTCCACACCTTACCTTGAGAGAGATCAGAAAGAATTTTTTCATGTCGATCGTAGAAATATGCAACAAGTTTGGACCATGTGAACTCAACCATTGCAGCAATGGGCAAACCGCGGGCACCTTTAAGTACCCCATTAAAACACTCAGAGATATTGGTTGTCATTGCCCCGTAACGTCTTCCACCATCCTGTAACTGGGTCCATTTATCAACATCCTCACTCATTAGATATGTGTAAGGCATATAGCGTAGGATGTGGCGATCAGTAGGGTCTACACCCCTCAGTAAATTAATCTCGGCCTCCTTAATAGTTTGCATTATGGACGTGAATTTTGCTTCATGAGTTGCATATCCAGCTTTCAAGGCCAATGCCTTTAAAGTCGGGTCCTTAAATTTTGTGTTGAAGTTGCTAGCAACATGTCGAAGGCAATATCGATGATATACCTGTTCTTTTCCGTCCTCACCTATAGGCCACTCTCGAATGGCGCATTTGATACCTTTATGTCGGTCAGAAATAATGCAAATGCCATCCTTAGGTATGACATGCTCTATGGAAGTCCTAACACACTCTAAAAACCAACCCCAACTAGGCCCTGACTCCTTGTCTACAACAGCAAAGGCGAGAGGCAAAACCTTTTGGTTAGCATCAGTTGCCATTGCAATCATCAACACCCCTTTGTATTTACCATACAAATGAGTCCCATCAATACTGATCACTGGCCTGCAATATTTGAATGCAGCAATGCATGGAGCGAATGCCCAATATACATAGTGAAGTACCGCAATACCTTCGTATGGCCTAGGTATGGTGTGATAGCTGTACTTGGTACCTGAGTCCTGATCCAAGTATGCCAACAAAAATTTCCGCAACCTTTGGTAAGACTCCTCCCAATCCCCAAATATCTTAGCAATTGCCTTTTGTTTTGCGTCCCATACTTTATAGTAAGAAAGCTCATGATTATACTTAGTACGTATGATCTCCCAGAGCTCATCAATACGAGCAGTGTGATTTTGTCGCAATTTTCCCACAATTTCTGATGCAACAAAATTAGAATTCATCATTCTACCGTCTCTTTGCAAGCCAAAGGGTATACAAGTGTGTGGACCCACATAAGACGTGACCACCCACAAACCATTAAGTTTATTCTTCATGAATGCCCCAACATACCACTTACAGTTGTCATCAACGCATGCGACGCACAATTTTGTGGTGTTCGACCTCCGGGTTATAAAATTTCTATTATCATTTGCTGCGTATATTGTCAATGCACGTTTCACCGCCGATTTATTTGCAAAAGTCAACCCTTTACAAAAATGCATCCCATCTTGCCAAGTACAAACAAATGGTTCTAATAGACGTGAAGGATCAAACATATTTTCCCAAGTATTTGCGTAGAATGAGTCGGCAGGAGGTCTGTAGCCAGTGGTCGTATTTGTATCACGCTGGATGCCAATATCATCGTCTGCATCATCTTCATCATGGAACTCCATATTTTCCTCTTCAAAATGGGGAACGACTTCATGGTCATCCACATCGTTCTCAAAGTCACCTCGTTCAATCCTCTCTTCGTACTCATCCACACCATCAATACTTTCACCATCATTCGTAGCATGATCTTCGTCTTCATCTTCGTCTTCGTCTTCAACATAGTCTTCGTCTTCGTCATCCTCCTCTAAATGTGTCTCTTGACAATGGAGGGTTTCACCAGTATTTACAACATGATCTTGAGATGGGAGCATATAATCTCCCATTGTATACCCTCCCATTGCAGTGCATCCATCATCAAGGGCTGTAAATTGTAAAGACGTAGTTGTTTGTTGCACCATCTCAGTATCAACTTCCGCAAGCGGCTCTGAACTTATGTACAACTCAGCAGCATTTACTTGGGGCATTTTCTGGATCCTATTAAACATCATCTTCACATGTTTGTCTTCTTTAATCGCCATATACCCGTAAGTTATCCGTTCATGTAGGACTTCTTGTGGGTAACGATAAATAATCTTGATGTCATACCAAGCAGAGTTCAAATTCAATTCGTCCATTATTTTCAACTTCAAATCAATCAACGTCTTCAACTTACGACGTATCATCATGGGGTAGCATTGGATACTCGGCCCTGTAAATGGAAATCCCTCAATCCCCCCAGGATTGTTAAGAGGTCCACCGTAGTATACATTTATATCAATATTCTTCAGATGTTGTGAACCTATTAAAGAGTCAAGTATAATATGTTAGCGACATATTTTTTTCTTTCATTTAACATCAATTACAAAACCTTTTCTATCTACTCAAAGTACAAAAATCACAAATTCTCACCCCACAATTGCATATACTCACCCCACATCACATACAAACACACTCAATCATTATCATTTCGTACTCAAACAAATAAAAAAACTAAAAACAAAACTCACCCCCATTACAAAATTTCAACTCAGCTCTAACTAATATAAATAAAAATATCAAACCAAACAACAAGAAAAATAGCCATGATAAAAGCCTAGCAATACAAATATATATCTACAATATTTTTTACTTGTTATAAAATCCTAGCAAATATATACATTAACTTGCAAAAATAGTCATGATAAAAGCCTAACAATACAAATATATATCTACAATATTTTTTACTTTGTATAAATCCTAGCAAATTATATACACTAACTTGCTCCATTAGTCATGATAAAAGCCTAACAATACAAATATATACCTAAATATATTTTTTACTTTGTATAAAATCCTAGCAAATATATACACTACCAAATATAACTTCTTACAAACCCCACATTTGCATATTCACATACAAACACACCCAATCATTATCATTTGTTTCCAAAATAAAATAAAAAATAAAAAATCATTAATTATACTAAAATAAAAAATAAAAAACTAAACACACAACTCACCCCATTACAAACCTTCAAATCATTCTATCAAAAATATAAAAAACAATATCAAACCAAACAAAAAAAAATTAATCATGATACACATACCCATAAAAAAACCTAGGGATAATATATATATATATATATATATATATGAAACTAACAATTAGAGAGATTGAGAAACCTTACCTGACATGAGGATGTGGGGTGAGTTGAAGTTTATGCTGAAATGAAAATGAGTGAGAGGAAGGATGTGGGTCTCTTTTTCAAATTTGATAAATGTTGCTCCTATAAGAACTTAGCGCTCAGTGCAGTCAGGTAAGGTTTGAGTACGAAATGTTGCTCCTATAACCTTACTTCCTCTAACCCTACAGGAGAAAGAGAAAAGTAAAAAGCAGCATGTACACCTAAGTCAGACAACTAAATGTAACCTACAATAAGTGAGCATGTGCAAACTGCAAAGGCACTCCTGGAGCTGTGGGCAAACTGCAAAGGCTGACTCCTGGAGCTGTGGACTTGACATGACCAGACATCAGACACGAATAAAGCAAGAGAACTGTACTCAAAAATCGAGTTTCTGAGACTCGTTTTCCAGCTGGAAATCGAGTCTTAGAAACTCGATTTTCACGTGGAAATCGAGTCTAAGAGACTCGATTTCCAGCTGGACCATTCCAGCGTGTGCAGGCCAGATCACACAAGAAAATCGAGGCTTAAAGGCTCGATTTTGAGACCAAAATCGAGCCTTAGAGGCTCGAGATGCTATTAACCAAATAAGTTTCTAATTCTCGCCTACTAACTAGATAGTTCGGTTTTTAAGGCCAGTTGGCCATTTTCGCCGTAATCTTGAGCTGAAGTTCATTTTAAATCTTCTTTTTTTTTTCTTTTTCTTAAAAAAAAACTTTGTGTCAACCTGGGTGGAAAAAATAAAAATAAAATAAAATGGGTAAAATACTGTTAACATTATGAGATTTGAGTTAATGTTATTTAGGTCCAAGATTTTTCAAATTTAATCAACTCAATCTCTAAACCAGTAAATCTAACTTGGACCTAAACTGTTACTCTCTTTTTTTATATATCTCTTGCAGTGGTTAAGGACTAAGTTTGTCAGTTTTGAAAAACCTTGGACTTAGCTAACATGAACCCAAACCGCAGTGTCAACTGTATTTTACAAAAATCCATAATCTACAATTTTTTGTTTAATAGTTAAAATTAATTAGATAACATAATTAATAGGCCAAAATGCAAAATTCATGCTATAAGTTTCATCACTTTTCATTTCAAACCTCTATAATTGCATTCTGTCATTTCAGCCCTTTAAATCTCAATCCTCCTCAATTCAGTCCTCCTTTAACATTTCGTCTATATTTGTCGTTAACTTGCCCAACACAACGTCGTTTTGACCATAATTTAATTATTTATTTCCTAAATTAAAAAATGTTAATTAAAATAAAACCAAAAGAAACTAAACCTAGAAAACCCAAAGTTAAACCCAGAAAACCCAGAAAATTACACCCTTACCCAAAGGTGTATTGACTGGAGTCGAGTACACCTCTTAGAGCAGAGCCGCCGCATACACCTCCTGGAGCGTAGCCAAGCCGACGAGAAACCCTATAGCTGGGCTGCCGAGAAACACCTCGCAATCTCTTTCTCCCATTTGATCTCTCGATCTCTCTTTCTCCCTCTCAATCTCTCACTTATCGAGTTAGGCTTGAGATTTTGGTGGTGTTGTTCATGTTCTTTAGATGAGGTGGGTTGGGCTATTTTAATTTCTGGGTTTAAAAAAAATTAAGAAATAAATATTAAATTATGGTCAAAACGACGTCGTTTTGGGCAATTATGGACGAAATGTTAACTGAGGGCAGATTGAATTGAGGAAGATTGAGAGTTAAAGGACTTAAATGACATAATTCAAACATAGATGACTAAAATGAAAAGTAATAAAACTTAGGGAGTGAGTTTTGCATTTTGGCCTAATTAATTCTACAATTTTTTCTGACGCAAAAAAGTTTGGTAACACAGACAAAGAGAGCTAATAACTTTTATGAACTTGAAATTATTAAGTTTGAAGTATGAAAACACAAAGCATTTTTATTACTTCTTCCTTTGTAATCTCTCATCTAAATCCTCTATCAATTTGATTATCAAATATGGTTAACGCCTTCGATTATAAAAATTGGTGATTCAGATTCTCTAGACTAAATCAGTCTTTCAAAAAATAAAGAACACTAATATATTTCCATTAAGGTTAGACTATTAAATACTAATGCAAAAACACCCCCACCAATTTTTATGCTTATATCCTCAATCCGACAAATTCATTCCAACATCAACACCCTTAAGCTTCGTTTGGGAGTTCATAAGGGAATAGAATGAAATTGAATAAAATGATCATAAGGGAATGGAAATGAATGGAATGTATTTAAGAAATGGAAAGGAATGGAAAAGAAATGAATGAAATGAAATGAAATGGAATTAAGTAGTTTTAATTGGATGTTTTAAAATAAAGGAATGGAAATGAATGAAAATGAATGAAATGTAAGTAATCTTGTTTAAGAGTAACATAGAGGGAATGAAATAAAATCATTTTATGACAATATTACTATTAGACCCCTATTTTAAAATAAAGGGTTAAATATATATGGGTATTTTTGGAATTTTAATAAAAAAAAACTCATTAATTCTAATTTTATTCCCTCTCATTCCTCCCAATTTTGGAAAGAATGAAAATTTGAGATTTAAGGGAATAGAGAGGAATGAGTGTTCCTTCTTATTCATTCTACTTCCTCCTACTTAGCCAAAACTCTCAAAATACCCCCTATCTATTCAACCTTTTATTTTAAAATAAGAGTCTAATAGTAATATTGTAATAAAATGATTCTATTTCATTCCCTCTATAGCCTAGTTTGGATCCACATTTTTGCGTAAACATTTGCGCATTTGTGCATTTTTTTTTTTTTTAATGAACAGTACACCAAGGCATATGAACAGTAAAAAAAAGAGTGAACAATAATTTTTCACACATTTAAAAATTATTTTGTTACAGTGTTTTCAATTTTTAGTTTTCAGCAAAATAAATTGTATCCAAATGGACCCTATGTTACACTCAAACAAAATTACTGAAATAAAGGCCGCACCATTATAATACTGAAATATAATCCCAGGCGAAAGCGAATCGCCAGCACTAGTTTTTCTCCAAGCGTCCTCTTTAAGAGAGTAAACCTTAACCAGACATCGTGGTTTGGTTGCAATGCTCACCACCTTGTAATCATTGGTCCGCGCATCAAACCCGAACCCATTAATCACCGCGCTGTTAGTCTTGGGGAGGGTAATGAATTTTCTAATACAGGGATTCCAAAGAATAATCTGCTCCTTTTCACAAAGGCAGAACAACCCATTCACAGAACCGATTAACTTAAAATAGCTGAAAGATAGTGGGAACTCAACATTCTGAAACTGATGAAACGAGGAGTCAGAGTCATTATTGCCATCGTGAATGAATTCGTAGATATCTACTTTGAATTCGTAGATATCTATGGCTCTAAAATCGCCGCGGCTAACGATTAATTTGTTGGAATTGGAGGGAAGTGAAAGTGATTGAGTGAGGTGGGAATCGATGAAGGCAGAGGTTGTGATTAGGGAGTTCCATAGTTTCGAAACGCACCTGAATCGAATTAGGGATTTCACGGGTAGTCTGCACAGTATCTGAAGCACCACTTCCTCTGGAAGATAGTCCGACATTTCTTTCAATTCCTTCCTTCTCATTCACCAAATTGAAGATTTGAGGGTTGAAAAACTTTGGACGAGTGTTCACAGAACTGCGTGCTATATGCCGTCTCAGGTCTTCTAGTGTGGTGTGTACACACAGTTCAGCAAACACGTTTGTATTTTTTAATTTGCAAATTACATCAGTTTCGACTTTACCCGCTCTGAAATTTGAAAGTATTAGGGTAATACACCATCGCATTAATTTGAATTTTACTCCTTACATTGAAGATGTTTAAATTTTACTCCTTTAAAATTTGAGTGTATTTTAATTTTACATCCTAAAGTTTAAGAATTTGAGATGTAAAATCCAAATTCTAAACATTAGGATGTAAAATCCAAACATCTCAAACTTCAGGGAATAAAATTCAAATTCTAATATTTTAGGGTATTAAATCCAAACACTTTTCGATTTGCAATTTACCCTTTGTATCCTGAGCACAAGTTCATTTTGAATCATTAAAAAAAAAAATCATTTTAATTTTTGAGAAATGATATGTCCACAATATTTTCATAACATTTTTACAACAAATCTTAAGTGGCAGGTTGTTACTGGTTATTATTGTTGGCGCAAAAAAGTAATCTTAGTGTTAGGTTCAAATTTGAATCAATAACAACTAACCACCTATGATTTGTTGTAAAAATGTTGTGGATGTAACATATCTCTTAATTTTTTTGTGTATTTTTAAATTTGTGTCAACTCACATGGAAAAAAAAAATCACATGAGCTTAAAATAATACTCCCTTCATCCCAATTTTTTTGTCCTTATTCCATTTTGAGATGTCCCAAAATATTGTTTCGTTTCTAAAATTAGAAGTCATTAATTTACTAATGTTCCTATTATGTCCCTATTTTATTTCCAAAACCATTTGAAAAGAAAACCAACAAATATTTAAAAATCAATATTGATTAAAAAGATAAACTAGAATTTGTATTTGAAGTAATCCAAAATTGCTTGGAGCCAATACCCAATAGTTTTTGTATTGTGGTAGTTGTAGATCTTTCAAATTTGATTAAGATGATAAGTTACAATTTGTGTTGTGTAAGGAGCAGATTTTTGTATTTGTTATTTTAGATTTAATATTCCTATTTTTTGATAGATTTAATTAGGGGTAGTTTTCGAAACTTATACATTTTTTAAGGCAAACAAAACAATAAATGATATTCCCTCAAAAAGTTTGATTTTTGAAACAGGACAAACAAATTCGAATTGATTAACTCAAAAGAACTTGTTAGTGAGAACTCAACATTCTGAAATTGATGAAATGAGGAGTCATTATTGTCATTGTGGATGAATTTGTAATGCTCTACTTTGTTTCTAACATTGCGGTCGATAACAATTAATTTGTTGGCGTTGGAGGGGAGTGAAAGTGAATGAGTGAGGTGGGAATCGATGAAGGCAGGCGTTGTAATTGGAGATTTCGATGATTTTGAAACGCACCTTAATCAAATTAGGGATTTCACAGGTAGCCTATGCAGGATTTCTAGCAACACTTCCCCTGGGAGATGATCTGACATTCCTTCCAATTCTTACTTCTCTTAAGTCTTAACCCCAATTGAGAATTTGAGGGTTACGTGAGAATGAGTGTGGAATGAGCTACGGCGTTAAAATAACTTATATAACTTATAGGTTTCAGTTACTTCAACTAATAAAGACAAAGACATCTAGGGTTAGACCATAAATTGAAATTCTTTTTGAAAAAAACTTATAACTTGGATGGTAGAGTTCACCATAAAAGTATAAATGTGAAAAAGAGGAAACACTACACGTTTAATCGCTCCATTTGTTTTGATATAAAAAAATTTTCAAAAAATGTTTTTGAATTTTTAGGTGTTTGTTTGCATATAAAATGTGGTCAAATTTGTAAAATATTTTTTTGTTGATTCTAAAAGCCTAATGTAGTCATAACCTGGTTGATGTGTCATTGCCTCCAGTTGATGTACCATTGCCTTTTTGAGCTTGCAGATTGTTTCTTTAAGAAAAATAAAATTACAAATCCTCACTGTCAATTTTTCCCCAAAATTGAAATTTAAAATTAATACAATTTCATGGAGAACTCCATGTTTAAAACCGTTATCACCACAATTTGGTTCAACAATTAGTAGTAACCATTGCCTTTTTGAGCTTGCAGATTGTTTCTTTATCTCTAACATATTAAAATAGTCATCAAAATTAGTAATAACCATTTTTTCTAGGTAGTGGGTTTTCGGTGGAGTTAATTATCCAAAAATGTTGGTACTGATAACTGATAAGGATTAAAGAGATCGTGATAGAGAACATGATAAGAAATATTAGAATTTTGAAATCCGAAAATTTGTTGTAATTTAGGAACTGAGTAGTGGTCATCGTCTTGCATTGTGTAGAGTGTAGACAGCTTTAATTGGATAATTTAGATATACTTAAAAGTTACACATTCAAAAAAATTTCATTCTACAAAAAAAAATTAGTAGCTGTTTAATAGTGATAGACAGGTAGAAGAATTTTTAAAATTGGATGTATTAATTTAGTGCAAATGCAATTAGAAATAGATAATTGTGGGTAATCTTTTTTAAAAAATTAAAAACCTGATAAAAGAGTGATGGGTGTTTTGAAATTTAGTATTCGACGTTGTTGACCCTATTTCTAAAAAACTCACTATCTATTCATGAGGTGATCATGGTGTTGATTTCTAAGACATTTGTAAGAAAAGTTATTGGATACTTGATGAGGGTATTTTTTAATTTAAAAAAATCCAATTGAAGGAAGGGAATCTTCTTATAAATAGTACTAATCTCTAAGCACGCACAATGCACGTGCTTACAAGCTCTTCTCATTTTTTTTGTTGGTAAAAGTTAATAATTTGTATCTATTTTAGAAATATATATATTTTTATTTTCCAAACAAATAAAACAGATAAACTTTAGAGATAAACAGTTACTGTAATTTCTTTTTTGAACGTGAAGGAAAAAAATTATAAATTTTAAGAGTTCTCTATTTGAAATCAAAATGAAAATTTTTATTTGACATTTATGGCCATATTTCTAAATGAAGTTACTCTTCACTAATGAGGGTATTTTTGAACTACATAAAAGTCTAATTATCACACGCGTACGATGAGGCTCTTTAACATTATTTTTTTTTAGTATTATAAATTTTCACTCATTCTAGATTGGATGGTAGAGTTCACCATAAAAGTATAAATGTGAAAAAAAGAAACACCACACCACCATACTTTAATAATTTTCCAAAAAAATTTAATCACTCCATTTGTTTTGGAATAAAATATTTTTCAGAAAATGATTTTCAATTTTTAGGTATTTGTTTGCATATAAAATGTGGTCAAATTTGTAGAATATTTTTTATTGACCGTAAAATCCTTTATAAAAATCTGTAAAAATGTTTTACCTTTAAAATTTTGATAAAATATTGTACAAAAACACATAGTGACTTTTCCTTACCCCATATAGTAGTTAGGTCATAGGTCGCATGGGCTAGGCAGTTAGTGCCGACAGTTAGACAACTAATGCTAGTCATCAAAGCCATAGTTCTGATGATCATGTTGAGGTCCAGTCACTAGAGTGGCTATTTCAACGATTAGTGATTGAAGACATAATTCCGAAAATAGTGCCAAAGGTCTAATAATCGAAGCCATCATTCCGATTACAAATATTGGAAGTTTAGGTTGTGTTTGGTTCAATGTAAATCGAATTCCGAGTGTAAAATGAATGCAGGGGAAAGTGAATTCCTATAAGGAAAATGAAATCCGGGTGTTTGGTTGTGCAATGGAAAATAGTCTGGAAAACGATTTTCGATGTTTGGTAACATTCTAAAAATACTATTTTCCTACAAATTTTTCACATTTTCTCAACCATTTTCTCAGCATCCAAACAAATTTTATTACAGAAAATTTCAAAATATACACTTAACCCAACCAAAAATCAAAATAATAACATTGAGCATGAGGAAGAAAGAGTGAGATCGGAGGGAGAAAGAGTGACAAATTGAGGGAAAGAGAACGGCGGTGCTTCAGGCGGTCGAGAACGAGAACGATGGCGAGAACAAGAACGAGAATGGCGGTGCCGATGAGCTTTAGGTCGAGAATGAGAACGGTAGTGAGCTTTGGTTCGCGATCTCGGCGGTGTCGATGAGCTTTAGGTCCAGACCGAGAACGGCAGTGAGCTTTGGGTCGCGATCTCGGTGGTGCCAATGAGCTTTAGGTCGAGAATGAGAATGATGGTGAGCTTTGGGTCGCGATCTCGGCGGTGCTTCAGGCGGCGCGATCTCGCCGGAGCTGGGGTGCGACGAGACCGGTGTGATCTAGGGTTGGGGGCGATGGTGCAATCTCTTCTTGCTATCTCTCTCTCTCTCTCTCTCTCTCTCTCTCTCTCTCTCGATTCAGGTAGGCTGAAAATAAGTGTAATTAGTTTGAAGGTAAAATAGAAGTGAAATTGATTTTACACCGAAAGGCTTGATATTTTATGGTCAACGGAAATCATTTTCCGTTTGACTAAATTTTCTGGCCGTTCCCAAACATGCCCCATGGTGTAAAATATTTTCCGAATTCCTTTTACTGTTGAAACAAACGCAGCCTTAATCACCGAAGACACCACTTCCAATAGTCGTTGACAATTCGATGCCAAAGCCACCATTTTGGCCGCCAATTCCAATGATCCGATCACCTAATCTCTGGCATCAATAGCTCCAATGGCTGAGCCACTAGTTCTGATTGTTTGCTAGAAAAAATTTACTTATCATACTAAACACCTAAAAATATTTTACTTCAAAACAAATGGATTTGTATCATCTTTCAATTCCAAAATCCCACAATTTTTCATTAAATAGGTAAAATTTAATTTGCTAACATGAATACTTCAATTTTTCCTCACACAAAAAAGAGTCATAATATTACAGACAGTAATAACCTTTATGAACTTGAATTTTTTTTTTTTTAAGTATGAAAACACAAAGTATTTTTATGAACTCCTTTATAATTTCTCACACCTCTATCAATTTGAATATCAAATATGGTTAACGTCTTTGATTATAAAAAAATGATAACAAGTTAACAACTTCAAAGCATATCTCACTGCAATTCAAGTCGATCGTTGCACAGTCGCGTCGTAACGACAAACACATTACCAATACAACAATAAAACACAAGAATTGTCTCACAATACAAACCATATCTCATAATCACCTTCTCAAAAAAAAAAAAAAAAAAAATCTTATAATCACTTCAAAACCAGTCACATTACCTATATTGTAATAAACTATAACAAATTAACCAAGTATTGTCCAAGAAGTGTCAATTTTGTGGCATCAAGAATCCAACCAACCAATGAATTCTAATCAATTCTTCAATAAATAAAGACATAACAAAACACCTAAATCAAATCAATATCCTATAAACAACTGACACAAATTTTCTCTCATTATGTACCATACTCCACAAACATAGTTGCGTAGAAAATATTCTTGAAATTCATTTTCTATCCCTTGAACATCCATGACACAAATATATATATATATATATATAAAGTGAAATGGTAAGCTAAGAAGCATAGACACTTTATTCAGGATGATAGACTTGTGTTATGCCTGTGTCGTACTAACAATTTTATATTATAATTTTTTAGAAATCACTCGTATTATCGTGTTGTATCCATGTCAGTACCCAAACCTGTGTCTGTGTCCGTGCTTCCTATATAGAAAGTAACGATTGTGTATAAACAGATCTTATCAATGAATTCTAATCAATTCTTCAATAAATAAAGACATAACAAAACACCCAAATCAAATCAATATCCTATAAAGAACTGACACAAATTTTCTCTCATTATGTACCATACTCCACAAACATAGTTGCGTAGAAAATATTCTTGAAATTCGTTTTCTATCCCCTGAACATCCATGAAACAAATATATATAAAGTAAAATAGTAAGCTAGGAAGCACGGACACTTTCTTCAAGATGATAAACTTGTGTTATACCTATGTCGTACTTACAATTTTATATTATAATTTTTTAGAAATTACTCATATTATCGTGTTGTATCCGTGTCCGTACCCAAACTCGTGTCTGTGTCCGTGCTTCCTATATAGAATGTAACGATTGTGTATCACTATAAACAGTTCTATCTACAGGAAATGGAAAGTGTCAAACTATGCAACTCTAAGGGTATATCATATTGTGTTGTGCTTGTACATACATTTGAAATGCATAGTAGACGCAAGGTTGAAGCTATCTCAAAAAAAAAAAAAAAAAAAAAAAAAAAAAAAAAAAAAAAAAAAAAGAGAGAGAGAGAAATGCTTCTTTAAGCTTTTTCAAAGAACGGACACTTTATTCAGGATGATAAACTTGTGTTATACCTATGTCGTACTAACAATTTTATATTATAATTTTTTAGAAATTACTCATATTATCGTGTTGTATCCGTGTCCGTACCCAAACTCGTGTCTGTGTCCGTGCTTCCTAACGATTGTGTATAACTATAAACAGTTCTATCTACAGGAAATGGAAAGTGTCAAACTATGCAACTCTAAGGGTATATCATATTGTGTTGTGCTTGTACATACATTTGAAATGCATAGTAGACGCAAGGTTGAAACTATCTCAAAAAAAAAAAAAAAAAAGAAGAAGAAGAAGAGAGAGAGAAATGCTTCTTTAAGCTTTTTCAAAGAACATAGGAGACCTACATCATTTGAAAATTAAAAAGTTAAGCGAAGGTTTTATGGACATGTATGAGAGGACCTAGAATTGTCCTTGATATAAATTATTATTATGTTTTTTATGATTATATACAACTAGCTTGCAACCCAATGCATATACGCGGATGTACTTAAAAGATATATTATTAATATTCATTCTTATATTTTTTTAAACTCTATAAAAAGTCTTGTAAGAATATTATCAGGTAGAAAATGTAAATAGACCATTTTAAAAATTTTTTTGTTTGTTTATTAATTCTAGACTTTTTGATTTTTATACGCTGTAACTCATTTAGATGGATATTTAGGATGTAGTCATACATTTGACTCCAAAATTGACATAAAACTCTCTTTAAAAATAAATAATGTAGGACACATGGCGCAAAATTATACTTCAATTATAGAATATAATTAGATTTTCTCTAAAGTTTTGCATATATATATATATATATATAGGTTTTACTTTCAAGAGTTAAATTTTTTTTTTTAATTTCAAATTCAGAGTCTATGGTAATTTGGTGATTTCTCTAGCCACTGAAATGCACCATATATTGGTGGGTGGCGGCCATGGGTCTCAAGAATTGTACTTCCTATCCTATTTGGTTGGAGTATTTCCCAGCGTTGTTGTTGTTGTTGTTGTTTTTTTTTTTTTTTTTTTTTTTTTCGACTTATTTATTTATATAAAATCATACTCTAAATTGCTTTCAACTTTGGCATATAATTCCAATCCACCTAGGAGTTGAATGAAATAGTCCAACAGCTTTGGTTCTCCCTATAGCAAACTAGACCATGTAACAATCAAATAATGTAAAATAAAAGTTTTATACATTAAAAACTGGTGAGGCCGAAGTACAATCCTATTTTATACACAAATCTATTCCAAAATTTTATCTACAAAACTCTAATCAATTTCCATTGGAAGGCCAAAAACAAGTAGCAAAATGGAAATTTTTACCGAAGTTTGGAATTTTATGTCATGACTTTTCTTGCATGCTATTATTTGTGGGTTAAAATACTGAAAATTTTGAGGAGAGTAGTAATCTTGGATGCTTTTTTTTTTTTCTTTTTTTTCTAAGTATCATTCGGATTAATGGGAAGAATTGCTTTAGTGTATTTATTTTTTATTTCTCGAAAAAATAAATGGTTATTAAAATAGAAGTTTAACCAATTTAAAATTGTATTAATGGATTGCTGATATAGTAGTATCTTAACCATTTATTTTAAAAGAAATGTGAAGACTTAAAGTTATCTACTTTATAGAAGAACCTAAAAAATCCAGAAGATTTCAATCCAAAAAATGTATAACAATTTCAAAACATATATCAGTGCAATTTATCAAATGCTTTAAATACCAAACTTTTTTTTCTTTAAAATAGTATACAATATCAAGGGAAGAATTTTTTAAAAATTATATCTTGTATTTTATTAGGGTAAAATATTGTTTTCCTTATTTTTGAATTTCATTTTTTTGTTCCTAAACTATAAAAAGCTCATTTTTTATCCTTATACCTTTATCGATCTTTTTTTCATTTGTTTAGGGATGAAAACAAAGACGTAAAATAATAATAATAATAATTTAGGAATGGAGAAAGAACTTTTTTAAGGTTGAACAATAGAAAACATAATATTTTCAATAGGTTAAGAATGAAGAACAAGTATAAGGATGAAAAAGAAACTTTATACAAACTTTAATGACCAAAATAACATTTTAATATTTTAACCTTTGGTATTATATGTCTAGAGAAAACTAAATTATGATATGACTACACATTAGGGGAAAATTGTAACTTTCCTTGAATCATTATTAACTATAATATATTATAGATGGTATGTTTGGTTAGTAAAAGTTCGAGTATGAGTATCTTTATTTTATTTTTCAAATTTAGTTAAAATAAAAAACTTATCAAATTAGTTGAAATTTAAAAGGTCTTTTATAGAAAGTTGACACAAGCACTCAAATTTAATGAACATATCTGCGAGTATATGAGATTTTTTTTTTTTTTTTATAAGATAGAATTTCTACTCTAATCTAATCTAAGTATATATGTGTATGAAGTTCCCTCCTGAAAACTTGAACACTGGCCTTTGCCCCCTACACTCCACAAGCATTTATATTTGTAGAGTGATCATCACACTAAAGGTGCGCAATTTGAGTAGCTTGAGAAGCAAAAGGAGGAAGTTTGCGAGGAAGGCGAGAGAAATAAGGGGAGATAGAAGACTGAACCTCAAAAAAAAAATTATATAATTTCTTTCTCCTATATTATTTTTTGATATATAAGTTGAGAATTTTATTTTACTGTAATGTATTTTTTATAATATAAACGGAATAATTGTAACTATTAATTTTAGTGACCATGTAATTGATAGGAACATACAAAAGGAATGACATCAAATACTAAAGGAAAAAGGTCTAAAATTATAAAATTTAGGGTTAAAAACAAGATTATCCTAAAGTGTAATTTACATTTTAGTCTAAAATTTAAAATTATCCAATCCAAACGGGCTTTAGACAGAGCTTAGAATAGGGCAAAAAAAAAGCTCTAGACATTAAGAACACTGGCTGCTACATTTCACCACTGAATCCTTCTATTCTATGTAGTGTTATTACCTGCAACAAAAATGACAATAATAAAAGATGTTAATCTTCGTTAAAAAGAAATTCTCAAATTAGCAGCCATACTCCAAAATCATTTCGTAATGACAAACACATTACCAATACAACAAAACACAAGAATTGTCTCACATTACAAACCATATCACATAATCACTTCAAAATCATAGTCACATGATCTATATTGTAATAAAATACAACAAATTATAAAACCAAAGTCACATTTCCTACATTGTAATAAACAATAACAAATTATACACCAAGCATTGTCGAAGAAGTGTCAATTTTATGGCATCAAGAATCCAAACAACCAATGAATTCTAATCAAATCTACAACAAATAAAGACATAACAAAACACCCAAATCAAATCAATATCCTATAAAGAAGTAAAGAAACGACACAAATTTTCTCATTATGTACCATACTCCCCAAACATAGTTGCATAGAAAATATTCCCAAAAGTTATTTTCTTTCCCCTTATTATCCATGAAACAAACATGTACAAACTGCAATAATACTAATTGATTAGTTCAGGTAGGAGAATTCCCTGTCTAGAAACAGAATTAGAAAACAAAATTAGAAAGTAACAATTGTCTATTAAAAGTTCTACCTAGAGGAAGTGGAAAAGGTGTCAAAACTATGTAACTTTAGGGTATATCATATTGTGTTGTACTTCTACGTGCATTTGAAATGCGTATTTTCTGAATATTTACCAAGCAAAAATGATTCTTTCAACTTTTCCAAAGAACATAGGAGACCCACATCATTAAAAATTAATAAGGGAAGTGAAGTTTTATGGTCATCTATGAGAGGACCTAGCATAGTATGTGATTTTTTTTTTTTTTTTGATAGGTAATAAGACTTTTATCGAGAAGAAATTGAACATCATGTTCACGATGGTGAACACTTTGAACAATAAAACAAATACAAAAAAAAATCAAGAGCTAAAGAAAATAGAAACTAAAAAAATCAGATACAGCAATACAGTTCGTACACACCCAAACACGAGCCCAAGAAACAGAGTACGAAAAAGTAAACATTTTAGATGTTCCAAAGTTTTCACCTTGTCTTAAAAAATGAGGGCATTAGGTTCCTGCCAGACTAACCACAGCATAGTATGTGATATCAAGTATTATTAACTTAACAATGATTATTATCTTTGTTAAGATAATATGCAATTGACTTGCTTCCAAGAATTTTCTGTATTTTATTTTAATTCGGAGTGAATGGTAATTTGGTGATTTCTCTAGCCACTGAAATGCGATATGATGGCCATGAGTCTCAAAACTCGTACTTCCTTTTCCTATTTGGTTTAGTAGTTTCCAGCTTTTTTTTAAAAAAAAGTCTAAATTGCTTTCTTCTTTGGCATATAACTCCAATCTATCTAGGAGTTGATTGAAAGAGCCCAACAACTTTGGTTCTTCTTATTTGCTTACACTTTCATCATCTTCCTTCTATATAACATAACAAATTACCATAGATCTGATTTACTCCCTATAGCAAACCAGACCATGTAACAATCAAATAATCCAATCCTATATTTTTCTATCAGTACAATAAAAGTTTTAATGTTTTATACATAAAAAGGGGTGAGGCCGAAGTACAATCCTATTATATTTTCAAAGTTCTATTCCATAATTCTCTCCTCAAAACCCTAATCAGTTTCCATTGAAAAGCCAAAAAAATTGTTTTTAGAAGTAGAAGGTGTCCAATTTACCCTCTCATCCCCATTAACATCAATAACTTTTCCATGTCAACACACAACCAAAGTAATTCAATAGAGTGAAAGAAAATATTAAGTCTACGCCATATTTCAGCTAAACAAAATAGTACTTAGTTTTGGACAAACACCACTTTTGGTCCTTAAAGTTGATCCCATTTTTCAATATGTTCCTTAGACTTTCAAAAACAGCAATCAAACCCTTAAAATTGATAAAATAATACAATTTTTTCCTTTGGTCCTCAAAATTTGACCCATTTCCCCATTCTCTTCCTATTTCGTATTTTCCCGACATTGAAATAGAGAACTATTCAACAAATTTGACTTTATAAAAGTGGACAATATATCCCATTTTTTTGTTCCATGTCAATACCAAGTAGCAATCATAACTTATAATCCATCATGGAGGCCACATGTCACTTGTAATATACCAAAGGTTACCAGTGTATAATTAATTTTTAAACCATTACTTCTACATTGCCCAGTAGCTCAAGAGTTAAGGAATATGGTGTGTTCCCCTTTTAGGATTCATTGAGTCATGCCGTTTAGTGTTGTGGAACTTATAGCAAGTTGTTTAGGCAAGTTTAATAGACTCAAAACTAAGGTACTTTAGAATATGATCCCTCATTGTCTTATGTGAGTCATATGGAGGGAAATGAATACACTTACTTTTGAAGGGGATGAAAGGTCAATTCATGAGTTGAAACTTCTTTCAGAAATTGTTTGAATGAGTAAATGCTTCAGGTGTTGTTACTTTCACGTCTCTGCCTGACACGCTTGATTTTTTTACTTCATTGCTGTTTAGTTTCTTCTTCTTTGTTGCCTTTTAGTACGCTACTTGTGTATCTTGTTTTATCTTTTTGTCCTTATTTCAATTTCAATGAAGTTTATTATTCATCATAAATAATTCTTAAGCCACTTGGAACTTTTTTATTATAAGTATGCCCAATCACATGACATATTGGTGTCAAGATTAGCATGTAGACAACATTAGATCATTCTAAAAACTTTAAGGGTTTGATTACTACTTTAGAAACTCTAGGGACCAAATTGGAAAATGAGGCAAACTTTAATGACTGATGTTTGCCTATTATTTTTTATATTTTTAGAAAAAATACTAGGGTTGTCACTAGGGTCACCCTGATGAAACTCCCACACTCAATACAATGTAATAAGTTTAATCCGTCAAAACCCCAAGCAAAACATCATGACTCTACCTACAGTTACACTTACACACAGTTACAACTTAAATGTTTGGGCCCATCCCATTCCCATACTTTGTTGAATATACATTGATGCAAAACAAAATGTAATGTACAAAACACAGTATCAGAAGGCAACCGATGGCTGATCATTACAGAAAAATATGTGCAATTCTTATGAAAAGTAAGTGTAAAACACATTTTCATATTGAATATGGATTAGATGTGACAAGTTCAGTATCTACAAAAAGATAATAACATCAGTGTTTTGTTTATATTTACAGTTTCCTGCTTCCAAATGTCCAAGGTCAAAACCGATTATCAATCACAACCACAAGATCGTATATAACAATTACGACTATTAATGCCATTCAAGAACAAATTACATCCAAAAGCCATATATTGAGATTTGCAATGTAATGTTTACTTATAGCCACACAACAATATCTAGTATATACCAAGAATAAGATAGAACTGAGGAAATTAAATGCTGAAATTTTGAGTTGAATCAAGCTTTTACCTGCATTTCCTCTTCCTGCTCACTCCCTTTCTTGAAACTGCATCATTTGGTTTGTGGAGTAAGGCAAGGTTCTCAGTATAATTATCAACACATTGTAATGTCTTCCCAATACTCCCCAAATTCTTAAATTGTTGGCTCTCAGGGTCATACAAAGAGAGCGAGTAAGAAGGTTCTATATTTCCTTCTTCGATGACACGGGGGCCCTTTTGTAGCATACGCTCCATATTCTTCATTAATACATGACCATTCTTCCGGAGACCTATTACTGATAAATATCCTCCACTGAGATCAAAAGTAAACTGTTCAGTCCAAGAATCAACAACTCCATATTCTTTCATCACCCAAATAGAACAACATTCGCTGGGTGTACTCCTTTGGCATATTAGGGAAAGTAATCCCCTAAACACTGAAGCATTAATACATCCGTGCCTGCTTGTAATATCTGCCAACGATATCAGATGAAAAACCTCATCCCTCAAATCAAACGATAAAACTGCTAATTCAGTATAATTCAGCTTAACCTTTACTGTGAAATGGATAGCCCCATTTAAAGAAGCTGCCGGACAAGTATACTCATCAAAACGAATATTAGGTGGAAAAGAGTTGCTAGCATCAATCATTTTCCAAGAACCCTCACTAAGAGAGTAAATCTCAACCAGAGTTGGCTCCTTTTTCATATAATACGGATTATACGGAAGTGCAATTATCACCACCTTATAATCATTTGTCCGTGGATCAAACCCGAAAGCTGAATGACATTGAACAAGACCATCTGTCTTAATCTTAATGCAATGCTTAGGAAGGATAATACATTTTCTAATAGAGGGATTAGAAAGGATAAAGCGTTTTTTTTCATAAAGGCAAAACAAACCATTCGCATAACCGATAAACGTACAGTTGTGAATACGACTACGACGACGAGTCGTTAGTGGGAACTCAAGATGTTCAATTCGATCAAATGAGTCATTGTGAATTAATCTGTACTTCTCTACATTGGGTTTAGTAGCAAGGTCCCTAACAATTAGTGTGTTGTTGGAGTTGGAGCTGGAGTTGGAGGGGAGTGAATGTGATCGAGTGAGGTGTGAATCGATGAAGTCAGAGCTTGTGATTAGAGAGTTACATGATTTTGAAACGCACCTGAATCGGATTAGGGATTTCACGGGTAGACTGAGCAGGATGTCACGCTCCACTTCGTGTGGGAGATAGTCTGACATTTCTTTCAATTCTTCTTTCTCTTTACCCAGTTGAAAAGTATGAGACTAGAAACACTTCGGAATGGTGTAAACTAGTTGGATGAGTGTTCAGAGAACTATGCTGTCTCAGCTCGTCTAAACACTGTCACTTCCATCCCTATATTTTTGGTTTTAGTTCAGCAAAACAAAATGTTTGTCCTTTTCGGCCAATCCAAAAATCACCATATATATATATATATATATATATATATTTATATATATATCCGTCTAACTTTCATCCCTAATTTTAAATTTACAAGTCATTTCCATCTATTCTTTTAGAAAAATTCTAGTAATAAAATTTTTTTTACAATTTTTTGCCACAACTGCAACATGATGTAATTGATGAAAAAAAAATAGTAGGTCTATATGTAAGAGATAACTGACCACTCATCGCCTACCACGTTGAAATTGTCGTTAAAAAAATTGTGAAATAATTTGTGGACCTACTACTACTCTTCTCCTTACATATATCAATTGGCCTTTATCTTATCTTTATCACTTTCCAAAATAGAAAGGGTTAGTAGTCTTTTAAAAAAAAAAAATTTTGAATAATGTTATAGAAAATAATTTTCACAACATTTAGTTGGCAATTTTTTTAATTAGTTTACATTCAGGCCCAACATTAACATTATTTTATCATATACCATTAATAACATGTCATCTCGATAATTGACAATTGTGAAATATTTTGATAACATTTTTGTGGCCCTAGCTAATTACAACTTTGTATTTTCCCAATTGTTAATATATTCTATTGTGATTAGAATAATATTACTTTCATCTTGGTCTAATACTAACGCCATTTTTTTTTTTTTTTGGGTACAAATTACAACAAGTCATATTGTTGTGTCCATGCATTTATTGTTTCAAGAATTTTGTAATTTATTACATTTATAATTATATATAATTCTAAAGTTATATAAAAAAAAATAGTAGTTTGGAAAAGTCTTATAATTCAATTAATACTTTATATATATACTAGCCTTATCACATGCACTTTGCGCGTGCAATAAGGTTTTATTTTTTATTTTTTATATTGTAATAATTTTTCATTCATTCTAATTTGAGGTTTACACATTTTATCATTATTATTACCTATTTAGAACTACTAATACAACCAAGAATGTCATGAGGCTCTTCTCAACAAAAAAAAAAAAAAATGTCATGAGGCTAGTTTCAAAAAATGAACAAATATTACACATTTATTTTGTAAAAAAAAAAAACTACGTTTTTATTTTATATATAATTTTTATTTTGAGAATCTAATTTCAAAGTAGATAAAAAAAATTTGAAAATTAACTGGAAAGTGACTCTATTTTTTAAGCAATGTTCTAGTAAGAGTTAGAGTTGTATTTTTACCAAATTATCCTTTAGTTTTGTTTCTACTTAAACATAGAAATGTAGGAGCATTTTTTAACAAAAAAAAAATGAGGACCCAAATGGGGGAAACCCTTTAAATAGTAGTAGTAGTAGTGTATATGTGTGTGTGTATATAATATATAAATATATATATATATATAAAATCTTTTTTTCTGAAGTCCTCCTTAAATTTGGTAGCCATATATACACCAAAAATGCTTAGATGGTTGAGAATGAATTTGACATCCAGAAAGAACCACAAAATATCATATTAGAAAACAACCCATCATTGAAATCCTCATAATCAAAATTTTAAAATAAATAAAAAGGCAAATAAGGTCTTAAGTTCAAACTACAGCATTAACTGTCCATGGAGTTTTAGAAATATCTCATAGGCAAGAAATGGAATAGTCTAGTCAAAAGTTAATACTACTTCACAACATTTTTATATCAAGAAAAAGAGAGAATGCTTGAAATCTTTTGGTCCAAAATTAAGAGACACAATCATGTTCGGGGTTTCTACAAGCAAGTGGTATGCACTATAGTTCATGTTCTTGTATTTCATAAACCTGATTGGAGTGAGAAGGGAAAGGACGGAAAAAGGGCGGGGGAGGGGGGATATAATCTTCCCTGAATAGAGAGAAAAGAAGGGAAATTGGATGTGAATTAAAGATGAGTAATAAGCCTTTTATCCAAGTTATTGTCGATTATTATTATTTTCTTTTTACTACAAATTATCATTTCTTATATAGTACAAGTACAAATGATAATTCTCTTAAAAAGTATCATTTATTTCCTTTCACTTTTCCTCTCAACTAAACAAAGCAGAGCTATATTCATTTTTTATCATTCTACTTTTCTATTCCTTCAACTAAACACACATCAAGAAAAATACAAATACTTTCTTTCCAATAACATGATTACAACAAGTAGTTCAAATATACATGAATACAGGTTATAACAAGTTGTTAAAATACACAAGAAACAAATATGAAAATTTCCAAGTTCAGCAATAGGTTATAATCTTTTCAGATTATTATTTATTAGTTACAAAATACAAATTGCTCCACACTGAATGATTGTTGTGCTAAACCCACAACTTATATTTCTTACCTACAACACAAAGATAAAATTTATTAGTATCTTATTTATAAAAAATAATAATTTCAAACATAATTCAAAAACCACAATAACTTAGCTTCTCGTATAAATTAATTGCATATTTTATCACTATCAAACAAGTCCAACATTATTAATTGCATAATTCATTACTATCAAACAAGATATATGATATTTAACTTAAGACATAACTAAGCATATTTCTTAATGTAAAATAAATTTATTATTGTGAGACATAATTATCCATCCTTCATTTATTAAGCAAGCATATTGATTGCAAATAATTTAATACTTGGACCTATATATTGTAAGACAAATCTATTATAAGATATTCATCATTAACAATTTTAATGAAATACTAATTATCCACTATACTTATGGAAAGATACAAAAAATATGGTCACTTCTCTATAACCCCTTCCAATTGAACAATCATTTAGATGAGAAGTGGCCCAAAGTCAAACTAATCATATAGTGCATTACCTACAATAACGAACAATCAGTGTTGGTAAAAGCGAGAAGCGCACTTAAACACAAAGTGCAGATGCACACTTGATTAAAGTGAAGCAAACATTTTTAAAGAATAATTCTTAATGAAAAATACAACAAACAAATGATCAAATGATCATATAAATTGAAATAAAAAATTTCATATAACACAAAAATTGCAATCAAGTCATTTTATTTTTTTGATCAGCTAGATATGAATACTTCACTTCCATGTAATATCCTTTCTTAAATTTCTGATACCCATAATTTCCTATGACTAATGAATAATATTAGTTACTAATTTAATCATTTAATGACTATAAGTCTATAAGAATTAGTCTATTATGTTCAACATCAACCACTGAAGTAACTAAGCCATTATCACAAATACATTATATCATTTTTTTTTTTTTTTTTTTTTTTGCATGAATGAGGTAAGAATATGAGGACGTAGCAATCTGGTAATTGGTACTGAGCAAATATCTAAAAGGTAAAAAATAATAATAATAATAATAAAATAATAAAAAATAAAAAATAAAAAGAAGAAGAGGAAGAAGAATTAGAAGAAGCTAGGCAGGTTACTGTTTCAAGGAGAAAAAATCAAGAAGAAATAAAAATAACAGTAGAGAAGAACAAGGTTGTGGGTTTCAGGACAAGTTACACTCAAAATTTTTTTTTTTTTTTTGATAAGTCACACTAAAAATATGCCAAATTAATGGTTTATATCAATAATGTCAAGATCCTATAGTTTTACTCCAGTTTGGTTTTTTTTTTGCAAAATATAAAAATATAAACACCAAAAAGCACCTAAAGTGCGCTTCTTTGTATGAGCCTAGCTTTTGAGGCAAAAATGGTGGAGCCTTAGGACTTCGCGCTTTTACCAACATTGTGAACAATGTCATTATCCTTCAAAAATACTTCTATAATTCTTGACCTCATGATATTTTCCAAATGGCAAAAGGCAGCAAAAAAAAAAATTACAGAAATACAACACTCCCTCTAAAAAAAATTCAGTAGCAAATGAACTTCAAAATGAAGGATGTTAATTCTCCACTTGCCACCACAGTATAATGAACTAGTGAATTTAAATAACAGTCCCACACATAATCAGTGTCCCAACAAAATGCCAAGTAGAAAAACTGAACATAATCCGTAATTCACTACAAAAGTACTACTTGATATAAGAATAGAAAATGAAATATAGAGCTCCTAAGCAAGACAATAAACCAATCAAAGAAACTTTTGAATACACTAGATTGTAGCAAAGGAAACTAATGAGAGAAAAAGAAAAGCATACCCTTCTCCCTTTCTTTTTCTATACCTGTTTAACTTTTATAGTACACCATAAAATGGGAATACAAAATACTACTTAACCAATTAGTCACTCACGCATGAAATGGTTGAGGAGAAACTGGAACAGTGACCTTGAGAAACGAGAATCATGCATAACTATGCCAAATAAAAACCATATCCAATAAAACAAATTTATAATCCATAATATGGAAACCCATAAAATTACCAGATCCATAGATAAAACTGAGAATAAGATCAAAACCTATATCCAAACGATCAATTTTCAAAACCTATAACAGTCCATTAGTTCTAGTACAAGATTTCCCTGTCCAGAAACAAAATTAGAAAGTAATGAACAACTGAACGTATATACAACAATATCAGCTAGAGGAAGTGGGGAAAGTGTCAAATAATGTTAACTCTTAAGGATATATCATACTTTGTTGTGCATAAATTTGAAATTTGAATATTATGAATTTTAACCAAACAAAAATGCTTCTTTCAACATGTCCAAAGTTTATAATGGACCCACATTACTTGTTAAAAAGTTACATGAACTTTATCATGACATGAACATGGTGCTGGCAGCAACCACTAAAGACTCTTAAGAGGCGAGGGAAGGCTTGTTCCAACCACAAAGTATGGGTTCAGGCCAAACATTTAAATGGTTTTTTGAACCATATAACTGCAGGTAGTGTCATGATGCTTGTTATGGGTTTAGCTCAATGACATAACTTAAATATAGTATGCAAGGTCCTCTCATAATGATCATCAGGAATACCTCAAATCATAAGTCAATTTCTGATAATGTGTTCTGTATATGATTTTTTTTTTTTTTTTTGATAAAGTAATAAAAATATATAAATCAGAAAAAAGAGTCACCCAAGTATACAGGAAGTATACTGGGCATTTTGTACATGACATATTGTTTTGCATCAATGTAAATTTATCAAAGGGAAATAGTAAAACGCATTTTTAGACTGAATGCAAAACATGTCATGAATGAAACACAATATCAGAAGGCAATGACAAACATCAGAAAAATCATAGCAAGCCTAATGAAATGGAACGAGTAATACACATTTTCAGCATATAAAAAAAGATAATAACATCAATCTTTCATTAATATTTATGAAAGATTATTGCTGAAGTTGTTCGAGTGGGTTTTGTGGAAATGGAGCTTTATAATGACTACAAATTTGAGAAATCTTTAATGCTATTTATGTCACTTAAATTCCAAAAACAAAATTGGTGGTGTTAATATCAAGGATTTTCACCATATTAGCTTGGTTGGAAACGTCTATATGCTTATGGAAAGGGTGTTGGCTAATTACCTAACCAAAAAAAAAAAAAAAAAAAAAAAAAAAAAAAAAAAAGAAGGTATTGCCTAATCACTTAAATGAACCACAGGTGTCTTGTGTTAGACCCAAATGCCTTCAAAAAAGATTGAAAAATCCCTTATTTGATGTTTATTTCCAATAAATGTCTTTGAAAGCAAACTTGATGGAAGTGTTTTTAGAGTAATTTGTAGGCTGTACACTGAAATGATATGTGATTATGTTAACTAGGGCTATTTCATATATCTGTTAGACAGACTCAAATTTGGTGAAAGGAGGAAGTGGGTTTGGTTTTCTATTTGGACAATTTGGTTCTCAATCATGGTAAATAGAACCACAATTTTCTTTTCTTATAGTTCAAGAGGACTGAGACAATGAGGCCCTTTCTCCATGCTTCTTTTAATATTGGTTATGGAAGTAAATAATAGGATGTTATGCAAGGCTGTGGAGGGTGGGTACTTGGCTGCATTTCAGGTTGAAGGAGAAAGTAAAGGGTTTATGGAAAGCTCTCTTCTTTTGTTTGCTCGTGATACAAGGCTATTTGTGACGTAAATTCTGATCAACTTGGCTATATCTGATGCTTTCCTTCTCTGTTTGCAAGCAGTCTCAAAATTAGGGGTTAACCTAAGTAGAACAGAGCTTGAACCAACAGGATAAGCGGAGTGTGTAATGAAGATAGGCTTAGTTTTGGGTTTTAGGGTGGTGACTTTACCTACAGTATATTTGGGATTACTCCAGGTTTGTCCTTTACGACACAACCAGTTTGGAAAGCAATCATTGAAAAGGTAGAAAAGAAACTAGCAAGTTGGAAGAAGCAATATTTATCAAAAGGAGGAATGATCATTCTTATCAAAGTACATTTATCTAGACTACCAATGTGGGTAAATAATTTTTCCATATCAACACACAACCAAAATAAATAAATGCGAAGCTAATTCTACATCATCTATTCAGCTAAACAAAACAGTACTTATTTTTGGGCAAACCCCATATTTATTACATTTTTACAACAAACCTTGGGGTTGTCACTAGGATCACCCCAATGCAACTACCACATTCAATACAATGAGATACATTTAATCAATTAAATGTACCATGCTCAATCCAGGAAGTGTAAAACACATTTTGACGTTGAATAGGTATTAGTTGTGACAAGTTCAGCGTATAGAAAAAGATAATAACATCAGTATTTCATTTATATTCACTGTTTACAGCTTGCAAATGTTTAAGCTCATCATCAACGACAACCACAAAATTGCATTTAACAGCTCTGACCACTCTTTATAGCAAGTCAATAAGAAATTAAGATCCGAAAGCAGTATACTGAAATCTGAAAATGTTTACTTACAGCCACACAACATTTTCTAGTATATGCCAAGAATAAGATAGAGCTGAGGAAAGTAAATGCTGAAATTTTGAGTTAAATCTGGTTATACCTGTATTTCCTCTTCCTGCTCACTCTCCTTTGGAAACTGTGTCATTTGGTTTGTCAAGTAAGACTAGATTCTCCATATAATTTTCAACAGAAAAACTGAACGGCCACCCAAAAATTCCCAAATTCTTAATTTGTTTGCTCTTAGGATCATATGAAGAGATCTCACAATGAATTGCTGAATAAATTTGAACAGATGAGGAGTCATTGTTATCGTCAATTAATTTGTAGTGCTCTAAATAGGGTTTATCAACGCCATGCCTAACAATTAATTTGTTGGAGTTGGAGGAATTGTAGGAAAGGTGGGAATTGATGAAAGAAGGGGTTGTAATTAAAGAGTTCCATGATTTAGAAACGCACCTGAATTGAATTAGGGATTTGACGGGAAGTCTGTGCAGTATTTTCAGCACCACTTCATCGGGGAGATAGTCTGACATTACTAATCCTAGCCCAATTTCAAGCTTTTCTGAAATTTCCGGTTTGAAACACTTGGAAATGGCGTTAGAGATAGGCAGTGTGAGAGAAAAGAAACTGTGAGAGAAAAGAAAAGCATACCCTTCTCCCTTTCTTTTTCTATACCTGTTTAACTCTTATAGACCATAAAATGGGAATACAAAATATTACTTAACCAATTAGTCACTCACTCATGAAATGGTTGAGGAGAAACTGGAACAGTGACCTTGAGAAATGAGAATCATGCATAACTATATCAAATAAAAATCATATCCAATAAAACAAATTTACAATCCATAATATGGAAACCCATAAAATTACCAGATCCATAGATAAAACAGAGAATCGATCAAAACCTATATCCAAGCGCTCAATTTTAAAACTTGTTATTCTAGTAGATCATCCAAATTCACCCAAAATTGAAATTGAAGATGAACCCAAATGTTGTGCTTTGTGGAGCCTAGTTGTGTTTGATCCGGATTATGACCCAACCCGAAATAATGTTGTTACAGTTTTTAATGGGAGATTTTCTGAGGCTTGGTCCATAGAGCAGATATAAAAACTGTTGTTTTGAAGATTAGGGTTTTGATGTCGTTTTTTTTTAGAGAGAAAAACTATACTACCACACTTTGTATTTTTCCCTAAGAATAGTAAAATCCCTACAACTTTGTGGACGTAAGCAATTTGCCAAACCACATAAATACAGTCTTGTGTGTGATTTTTTTTTTTTTTTTGCGTATATTTTTCTCTATTTTTGCATCTCACAGGTCTGGGAATTTTGTACATATTCCCATCACCAAATTGAGGTTTTGTATCAAAAACAAGAAGCTAGACTCAAAAATAAAATTTCCAATATCTGAACAACGGATTCAAACTCAGGAAAAAAATCAATGAAAAGATCCATATAAGTTAAAAGGACCAAATAATGTTGTAGATAACCAAATATCAGAACACATTGCTCAAAATATTCACAATCAAACCCACCAAAACCCAAAATTCAAAGTCCAAATTTGAAAGCAAAACCACAATTACACCCCAAAATAATCTCAGACAACACAGAACACCAAAACGCATTTCACCCATTATTTCAAAAAACCACAAATTGTCTAAGATAATTACCTGCCAATGCCACCTGCTAAGGATGACGCCTTCCTGGCCACAACCCCAAGGGTTCACAGCACTGATTTGGTCCGATTGAAGGGACCGCGACCTTGAGAAAAAGAGAAAAAAAAAGGGCATTAGGTCAAGTGATAAAAAGGTTGTGAAAGAGAGAGTCAATTGAGAGAGAGAGAGAGAGAGAGAGAATTTGGATGATCGCTACCACAGAAAACGCTGTAAGAACCTAATTGTCCAGTGAGAATCGAACCTAATCATAAAAACTGGACAATCAAAATAATGTATAAATCAATAAACAAAATTTAGAAGAAATTCAGAATGAAATCAAAATTTAAAGAAAGAAAAGGCCAGATCAGTGAGAGTGGTGGATTGGCTTCTATATCTGTTAAAAACTAGTGCTAGGCATTCAAAATATTTTGCCAACATATAGGGTCACAAAACAGCGCCTACACAAAAACGTGGACTAAGGAATTATGTTTCGGTTGTTTTTGTTGTCATCTCACAGCTCCTCTGTGCTTCATTAAATGTTCTTTACATATGAGAGTCAATGTCATTTAACACTTATTTCCAAACTTTTAACTATCCTTATTCATAGGTTAATCCATGCCCCTCAATAACCTCAACCAAAAAATGAATGAATAATTACTGCAAGGATAAATAACCGACACATCAGATTTTTATTAACAAACCAAAATGAATGCTCCTATTAACAAGACATCTGTATGTTTAGACATAGAATCAATCACGGCAAAACAGGTTAAAGCAACCAAAGGTAACAGCAATGAAGAGTCACTTCTACTTCACCATTCACTAAAGCCGCATTTTCTTCAATTTTCAATGTGTTTGGAAATGACAATTGACATTCAGAAAATAAACGCATACTCTTCATTTATTATTATTATTATTTTTTTAAAAGCTCTTAACACATCTCAAGGCACATTAATAAGCTAGAAGTACCAATTTATGCTGGTAGGACAATGTCTTCAAAAATACTAAAATAAGGGAAAACATTCTCCATTATCTTCTGACTTGTTACAAATTTTTCTTCACTGATTGACCTAAGCTCCTACCATCAAATAAATAGAAAATATCCCTCAAATTGATTTTCTTTCCCGTGATATACATGAAACAAACAAAGCCAAAGTGCAATGACAAGCCATTAGTTCTAGTACAAGAATTCCCTGTCTAGAAACAAAATTAGAAAGTAAGAGGAAAATGATTGGCTAGAGGAAACGGAAAAACTGTCAAACTATGTTAACTCTAAGGATAAATGAATACGTTATGAATTTTAACCAAACAAAAATGATTCTGCCAACATGTCCAAAGAACATAAGAGACCCACATGACTTGATAAAAGTTACATGAACTTTATCATTATACGCCACTGGCAGAAACAACTAAAAAATAAAGACTTGTAAGAGGTAGGGAAGGCTAGTTCCAACCACAAGGTATAGGTTCAGGCCAAACATTTTGAAAAAATTTAACTATATAACTGCAGGTAGTGTCATGACATCTTGTTATGGGTTTAGAGTTGGAACTAGAGTCAATGATATAATTTAAATACAGTATTCAAGGTCCTCTCATAAACGACCATCAGGAATACCTAAAATCATAAGTCATTTTCCGATAATGTATTTTGCTTCAATGTAAAGTCATGAAACAGAAATAGTAAAACACATTTTTAGATTGAACACAAAGCAATGTCATGTACAGAACGCATTCTCAGAAGGCAATGACAGAGATATCTGAAAAATCATAGCAATACTAAAGAAATGGAAAGAGTAAAACAAATTTTCAGATTGAATATGGATTAGATTTGACAAGGTCAGCATATAGAAAAAGATTATAACATTAGTCTTTAACTAATAATTATTGTTTCCATCTTGCAAATATTTAATCCCGTCATCAACCACAACCATGAGATAGAATTTAATAATTCTCACCAATCTTGTTAGCCATTCTTTTTTTTTGATAAGTAAGAAGAAAATATTATTAAAAAGGGAAAAGCATTAAAATACAAAGGGTTCACGGTAGTGAACAAAAGACACAAACAGCCACTAAGAAAAACTAAGAAAAACTAATAGACGAAAGGAATTCCATAAGGGTAAAACAATCCGAAAAACCCCAACACCGAGACCAATCAAAGAGGGTCCGTTGGCACAAATCTACTAACTGGACCACAGATTTCCCCTTGTTCTCAAAAGAACGCCGATTCCGTTCAGTCCAAATATTCCACATTAAACAACCTGGAACTAGATTCCAAATATCGGAGCTATGCTTCCCAAGCCAATGGTACCAACAAAACAATAAGTCCGCTACTGAACCTGGCATGACCCACTCGATCCCAAACAACCGGAGCATATGAGTCCACAAAGAATGAGCTATCGGACAGAAAAGTAACAAGTGATTCACAGATTCCTCATTACAACAGCACATACAACAACGATTCACCAAAGGGCGACCACGCAGCATAAGGTTATCCAAGGTAAGGATCTGACCATGAGCTGCTGTCCACATAAAAAATGCCACCCTTTTAGGGACCTTGACTTTCCAAATGCCCTTCCAAGGGAACATGGAAGGAGTTGCATTTCGAATCTTATGATAGAAAGACCGAGTATCAAACTTCCCATTTCCATTAAGCCCCCAACGAAGCCTATCACCCCCATTCCCCCTAGGGATCCGGGTTTGGATGAAATGAAGAAGGGAATAAGAAGCCGCTAACTCCCAATCATTGAAATCCCTAAAAAAGCTTAAACTCCACACTCTGTCGTTACCACCCACTAAAGGGCTTAACACTTCAGAAACATAAGCTTCTTTATTAGCAGAACACAAATATAACTGGGGATAGAGAATCTTAAGAGAGACATCTCCAGTCCATTTGTCATGCCAAAAAAGAATACGGGAACCATCCCCTACTACAAAAGACAAATGCTTAGCAAAACTTTCCCACCCTTCACTAATACTCCGCCATAAACCACAACCATGAGCCCTTCTGCAAACTCTAGAACACCAACCCCCTTTCCCCTCCCCATATTTCATGGCTATGACCCTTCGCCATAGATTAGAGATTTCATGGCCATACCTCCAAAGCCATTTCCCTAATAGGGCCTGATTAAAATACACCAAATTCCGAATTCCCAGACCACCCAACTCACGCGGAAGGCATACCTTTTCCCAAGCCACCAAAGGATATTTGAAACACTCAACTGACGAACCCCATAAAAAATTCCTTTGAATACATCAAAAACATATTAACATCCAAATGCAGTATATTGAGGTTAGAAACTTAATGATTACTTATAGCCACAAAAAAATACCAGTATACACAAAGAATAATATAGAAGGAAAGTAAATGATAGAATTTTGAGTTGAATTATGCTTTTACCTGCATTTCCTCTTCCGTGTAACTTTCCTCTTCCGGGTCACTCCCCTTTGAGAAACTGCATCATTTGGTTTGTCAAGTAAGACAAGGTTCTCCACAAAATTATTAGCACAATAATCTATTGTTGCCCCATACATCCCCAACTTCTTAACTTCTCGATTCCTAGGGCCATATGAAGCGAACTCAACAGAAAGCGCTCTTGCTGTTGTCACTAACATATGACCACTCTTCCGGTGAAAAAAATTTGTAAACTAAAATGGATTCTGAACAGAGAACTTTGACTTCTTCAGCTCTTCAAGACACTGTCACTTTCATTTCATTCCTATATTTATGGTTCAGTTCAGCAAAAAAATAAAAATGTGAATGTGTGTGTGTGTGTGTGTGTGTGTTTTTTTTTTTTTTTTGTTGCTTCTTTTTGAATTGCTAAGTAGACAGAATGTATTTTGTCCAGTTTCCGGTCTGGTGAGCTAGTGTGTTAAAGCTAAAGCCCACTACTGTTCTTTTTTATGATTTATCCTAAAATATTTTCTTCCAAATTACAGTAAACTCATGATTATTGATATCTTTTTGTTTGGCTTCCATAATTCACCTCTACTTTTCATTAAAAATAAAATGAAAAAAATAATAAAAACAAACAAATCAAGATGGCGAAAGGAACGGAACCACTACCTAAGGTGGCGGCGGCGGCGCAAGCTTGAGGTGAAGTCGACAATGGAGTTCGGTAAACTCATGTTTCAAGAAGATGTTATATAACTAAATGAGTTTTGTTGGGGGTTTCTCAGTAAAATTACAAAAACAAAACATTTGGCACAAAAAAAAAAAATGCCAAGTTTTACAATTTTTTATTTTATTTTAGGTAACTGATAGTATAAATCATTGAACCGGGGAAAAAAAACATATTAACAAAAGAAGGGAATCAACCTTCTCTTTCCATTTTCCCAAGGCAAAAATCTAGAATAGAATATATGGGAATCATTCCATCTATTTTCCTTAGAGCATCCACATCCGGATCCTAAATCTCATCTTATTTTACCATCTCAAAAAGTTACTTTATCAATTATACCATACCATTTTACAATACACCCACCATCTCAAAATTCTATTATTTTACCATCTTATTAAAATATTATTTTTTTAATCTTTTTTTATTATTACTTTTCCAACCGTCACCTTTTTTGTTTTCAAAATCAACTATTCCTGCTTGCATTTCCAACGGACTGCCAGTTTTTTTTTCTTTTCAATTTCTTTTCAATTTCAATTTATTTCCAACTGTTTCACCAACCTACCGATTTTTTTTTCAATTTATTTCCAACTATTTCCAACTATCACCACACCACCACCACCATGCCTACCACGCCACCATGCCCACTGCCCACCAAAATCCCACCGGAACCAAAAACCCAAATTAACGAAAAAAAAAAACCACCAGATCACTGCCACATCCAACCCATCTGAGCCCAAAAGATAAAAATCAATCCATGCCTCACTGCAAAACACACACAAAACCCACACAAAACCCAGATCGGCAAAAGCACAAAACCCAGATCGGCGAAAGCACAAAACCCAGATCGGAGAAACCATTTGACCCACGGCGCCACTAGATCAACACCGCCACCAACGCCGCCAACATCACACCACATCTAGCCCATCATCAGCGATCTTGAGCGACCCATCATCGGCGACATTGGCAACCCACCAATCTCCACCGATCCAAACCCACGCCACCACCTGACCCATGATTCACCGACACACCGATCCACCGATCTCCATGCTGTGACCACGAACCAAACCCAGCTATAGTGCAAGCCTTGAACGAGAAAGAGAGATGTGAGATGAGAGAAAGAGCGAGGAAGGAATCCATAACAAACCCATTGGAATCCATAGCAAACTGATCCGAGATTTTTTTTTTTTTTGATGGAAACAAACTGATCTGAGATAGAGAGGAAGGAAGTATTGAAATTGTATGGGTTTCGGGTTTGAAGAGGAGAGAGCAGAACGAGAGGATGAAGAGAGAGAAAAGAAAGAGAAATAATGAGAATAGGAGAGAGAAATTCCCGGGTTAAAAAGTATTAAAAAATACTTTTTTTATACCATTCAGCTACAGTACCATCTTACATTTAAGATGGTACTGTAGCTATATGTCAAAATTTTTTTAGCATTTTAGCATATGGCCTTCCCGTTGTTGGTGTTTTTTGGGCTTGTATGCCAAATGTGCCTTACATTTGGCATATAACAAGCCCAATGCGGATGCTCTTACCTGTTGTCGATTATCCTATTTAAGAGAGAAATTTTTGACAATATTTTTCTCAACCTTTTGAGTAAATTACCAAAGATAAAACATAAAAACATATGGTCACTCTAAACATGGTGGATACAGAAAATTTCTTCAAGGACAAGCTAGTAATATGTTTATAAAATAATTTAACATATGTTATTTTTGGGGAAAATTACACTTTAATATTACACTTTACACCCTAAATTTTTTAAATAGACGCTTTGCAACATAAATTATGCCTCTTATTACACTTTGCACACCAATGTTAAGTTTGCTGTTAATTTGAATGGACATTCAAAATTTAGGATGCAAAGTATGATAAGAAATATAGTTGGGGCTTGTAAAGTGTAATTTTTGCTTTGTTTTTATGGAATTGAAAAGATGAGCAATTAGCTCTTTTCACATGGTGTTATACTTTTCCATCTAACTTAACAACAAACTTAATGTCGGAGAGTAAAGTGTAACAAAGATCATAATTTAAAGTGCAAAACATGCATTCAAAAAGTTTATGGTTCAAAGTGTAATTAGGGCTATAGTTAAAGTGGTAAAATATAATTTCCTTTTTTAAAACTTAATAAAGTATTTACGTCAAATATATATATATATATATATATTAAAAGATGGGTTCAAGTTACATCTGGTGTAATTCTTATAGAGCTATACCTTTTCTGTATCGTAGATTTCTAATAAATCCAACGATTGAAAAAATAGCATTAAATGACTATTTCTTTCCACTTATTTACCTAATTAATAATAGTTTTTCTCTATCCTCATTTATTACTTTCCATAGATCACATTGGATTTTGTTTAATGGTGTCCCTTGCTTCCTAAAATTTCTGTTGTTAGACAATGTTTCTTCTATGATGGAAAATGCAGGTCAATGGAAAAGGTTTTCTGTGTTCAACCAAAAATAAGTTTAATACAGTAAAATGAAAACGTTTTTTTAGAATGTCACATATTCAACTAATCATCACTTAAAAACTCTCTTGTTGCATCATATAAGTTGTCAAAATCCCTTAGATATTAGATATGACAAAGTGACCACCAACCTTAGATATTGGATTTTGTTTAATGGTGTCCCTTTCTTCCTAAAATTTCCGTTGTTAGGCAATGCTCCTTATTCTTTGTTAGACTTGTTTTGTGTCTCAAATGGTTTTGAGGTTTCAATTTTCCTAATCTCCTAATTCACACTCTCTTAAAAAAAAAATAGAAAACTTTATGGATAGAGGTGACAGCCATAGAGACAAAGCAAGACCTCATACAAAACATAACTCAAACATCATACTTATATTTCTACTTCAAAACTAATTAACCAAGTCTCCTAAACGGGGAAAAAATATCTCAAAATTAAAGCTTAAAAAACCTCATGGGATTTATTTTCTTGCAAAGTGTTGGTAAAGCCTCTTAATTTGGTAATTTTTTTTAATTCATAAAAAAATCATTTTGTTTTATCTTTTCTTCCTCTACTCAGATCACGGGGAGAGAAAGAAGCAGAGAATTTTGTTTTTTATTGGGTAAGCAAGAGAGATAAAATAGGTGAGAGAAAGAAGAAGAGAATTTCTTTTTATATTGGGTACTAAAGAGAGAGAAAAAAGGATACAATTAATTTGTCATAAATAAGGAAGAGAAACAAAGTTATCATTTAATGCTATTTTTCCAACCCTTGGATCTATTAGAAATCTACGGTACAAAAAGGTGTAACTTCATAAAAGTTACACCAGGTGTAACTTGAACCCATCTCATATATTAATATAACATTAATAAAAATTAAAGGATTCTTAACTCTTAAGTCCTAACCATGAAATCCACAATTATGGTTTTTTCTAAAAAGAAAAAATAAATAAAGTCTGTATCTCTAATTTTTTTTAAACATTAAAAAATACAAGTTTATATTAAAAATATTTTCTTATATATTTCTTGGATGTCTCATAAATTTTTTTGGTTCAATGAGCTATTATGGCATAGGAGTAATTACTAATTAGAGGAAAAAAAAGTGCTTTCATAATTTATAAAATTTTCCATTTGTATGAAATACATTAAATACTGTTCTCAAAAAAAAAAAAAAAAAACATTAAATGCACTTTAGGGGAATGAGTAATGTATGGTATAAAAGTAATTTTAGGAAACAAAAATGATGTATTAGTCATAACTAGTAGGCCATTATTTAAATTTTTATATTTTTACCAAAAATAGAAGAAAGAAGGGGAATTTTTGGAAAGTCAAGAGAGCTATGATCTGTCCTAGCGCCCCCCCCCCCCCCCCCCCCTTCTCTCTGTCCCCAAATGTATTTAGAGAGAAGAAAGACAAGTGGTTTGGAGATGGTAATATATATATATATATATATATATATAATACACTCTCGATATAAGAGAGGGTAGGACAAGGTGAGATAAGTAAAACCTATCTTTTTGCGTCACCTCTTCAAAAGGAGGAAAATCTGCATAGGTAAGACGATTACACAATTTGGGACATTTTTTCCATCCCACCCAAATCACAAAGAGATGAGAGAAAAAGTGGATGTAAATTTAAAATGACTTATGCCATTTACTCAAGTCAATGTTAGCAATTTTTTTTTTTCACTGCAATTTATCATCTATATATGTAATCATTTATTAAATGCAAAATTTAGAGAAAGTTCAATTAGAATTTAAAATTAGAATCTAATTTTGCATCATGTGTCTAAATTTATGTGGGAGCCACACCATAACTATCCATTTAAGTTTTTTTTTTTTAATTTTTGTGCCAAGGGAGTTAATGGGTGCAAAATGCTAAAAATCTAATATTAATGAACTAAAAAAAAAAAAAACCAATCACATATACTCAATAAAAATTATCATACAACAAAAATCATCACACATATATCTTATTAAAAATTAGAAAAAAAAGAAAAAAAAAGATCATAAGTAGTATTAAATTTAGGTAAGAATTTTAATATATGACTAATTACGTTTACTTTTTAAAAAAATAATTTGACTAATTATTAATATTTTATTGATAAAAATTGTGTTTAATTTTAAATTTATCTATACGTATACATGTATTACAACTACTTACATGCTTTTTTTTTCTTTTGTAATTTGACTAAAATTTATAATTTTATAATAAAAATTGTCTTTAATTTTAAATACATCCATATATTTGCATGAGTTGCATACTAGTTTATTATATAATAATAGGAGCATCACAATAATTCTCAACAAATTATTAGTTATTTCCTTTAATTTTTTGTCCAAGTAACGCAATTGCAAATACTAAACAATAATCAAACAATTAAACTTAAAACACACGATGCTCCAAATATTAAAGCTAATAAATACTCATGTATAAATTAACATATTTGTTCCAAAAATAACATGATTACAACAAGTTGTTAGAATACACGACTAGAATTATGAAGTTCCGAAGTTCAACATAAATTTCTCCACAATGAGTGATTGTTCAACTTATATTTCTCATCTGCAACACAAATAAAAACATGTATTAATGGTTTTATTTATAAAAATAATAATTCCAAAACACAATTCAAACACCACAAATAATAAGAAAGTTTCTCATATAAATTATTTGCATATTTTATTACCATCAAACAAGTCCAACATTTTCCAAGTAATGAACATTACCACGAGTTGGCAATTCTTGGCAAATAGAAGAGGATTTTTGTCCAAGTTACGGCGAACCCACATTTCCAACACTGCTAATCATGTTTTTAACCTAAAATGACCAATAAAAAAATAACTCCATGACTTAAACATTATGAAGAAACGTAAGAATAAAGGATAATGATATATGTTTATAAGCACAATGTAGTTATAACCTGGTTACTCAATTGTTGAACAAACCGTAATGCCTGTGATTTTAAAGCCGCCCTTTCTGACTTTAGAGTGGAAATTTCCATCACTTTCGCTTTTAAAATGGCTATATCATGCTCTAGATGTAACATTTTCTTTTCGAGCTCATGGCTTGTTTCTTTATCTCGTCTCTCTTCCTCTGATACCACATTTATTAAACTATGCCAAGACAAATGAATTGTAAGAAATATGATATTTCAATCAAGACAATAATAACTAAGCATATTAATTTAATGTAAGAAAAATTCATTATTGTTAGACAGAATTATTCATCCTTCATTTATTAAGCAAACATATTTATAGCAAAACATATAATAAAAGGATATATTTATTGTAAAAACAAATTCATTATAAGATATGCATAATTACCAATTTTGATAAAATACTAATTATCCACTATACTAATTGTAAGACCCTCAAAAAAAAAAGGCCACTTCTCTATTACCCCCTTTAAATTTATCAACCATTTAGATGATGAGTGGCCAAAAGTCAAACTAATAATCAGTTGCATTATCTACATTTAGAATGTGAACGATGTCATTAACCTTCTAACATCATTTTATAATTCTTAACATTACAATATTTTCCAAAAGCCAAAAGATAGCCAAAAAAGTACAGCAATATCACATTCCCTATAAAAAATTCAGCAGCAAATGAACTTCAAATGAAGGATGTTAATTCTCCACTTGCCACTACAGTATAATGAACATATGAACTTAAATAACAATCCCCACACATAATCAGTAACCCAACAAAATGCCAAGAAGAAAAGCTGTACTTAACCTGTGATCCATCACAAAATGCCAAGTAGTCAAGTACCACTTAATATAAGAATAGAAATGAAATATAGAAGAATCTAAAGCTCCTAAGTAACAAAACAGAATAATCAAAGAGAGTTTCAAATACACAATATTTTAGCAAAAGTAAAAACAGAGAGAAAAGGAAAAGCATACCCTTCTCCCTTTCTTTCTCTATACCAGTTTAATTCTTACTGTACACCATAAAATGGGAATACAAAATATTACGTAACCAATTATCAATCACATGATTCACTCCTAAAATGGTGGAGCCGACAGCAAACTTGAGAAAAAGAAAATCATGCAAAACCGTATCAAATAAAAACCATATCCAATAAGGCAATTTGTAATCCACAACCATAAACCATATCCAATAAGGCAATTTATAATCCACATTATAAATAAATAAATAACCGATAAAATCACCCCATCCATTGATAAAACCAAGCATGCAATCAAAACCCATATCCAAAAGCTCAAATTTGAAACTTGTTATCCTAATAGATCATCTAAATTAACCCAAAATTGCAATTGAAGAACCCAAATTGAAGTTTTGTATCCAAAACAAAAGGCTAGAACCAATAATAAATTTACCAATATCTAAATAGTGGATTCCAACTCAGAAAACATCAATGAATGGGATTCATATTTATTATTTAAAAGGACCAAATAATGTTATAGATAACTAAATATTGGCTCACATTGCTAAAAACATCCATAATCATTATTAAAACCTACAAGACTCTGACACCCAAACCCCCATATCTGAATGGCTTACAAACTGTCTTCCAGTTTTTGATTATTCAACTGGTACAAGTGGAAGGGGGAATTTGAACCATGGTTCTCCTCATAAAAGTGACAAGGCAATGCCACTGAGCTACAAGGCTCTTGGCCACAAACTGTCTTCCAGTTGAACAAATGAAATTTGACACCATCTCCTAACCCAACCCACAAATAATCCCATTTTAATTTCTCGAGAGGATGAGAAACACTTAACAGAATGGGGAATATAGATAGGTAAACCAGATAGTGTGCTCTTTATCAAGGTGATTCTGCCTCCTTTCGATAAATAGAAATTTTCCCACCCTGCTTACCTTCTCCCACAAAATTGGATATGGGACTAAGGTTTTTATTGTTATTGGTGTTGTTGAAATCATATAAAAATAAAATAAAACTACATCATTTTAGTGTCACTAATGGCATAATCTCAAACAGCAACGGACATAAGGGCCAAATTAATTGTGATTGCAAACTTAGAAGTATGAAATTGAAATTAAAATAAAAAATTCAGAGATCAAAATAACAATTGACCCAAACTTAGAAGGTGTAATTTGAACTTTAACCTAAATAATAATAATAAATACCTTTATTCTTTTCATATGAGAGCTAATGTCATTCACATCAATAACAATTACTTCCAAATTTGCAACTATCCTTATCCAAAGGTTTATTCACGCCCCTTAATAACCTCAATCCAGAAAAAAGTGAGCAGCACCAAAAACAAAAATAATTAAAGGGACATAACGACATATAACCAATCAGGTTTTTATAACCAGAACAAATGCTCTTATTAACAAGACATTTTAATAAGGGAAACCATTCTCCATTATTTTCTGACATTTTATAGCTTTTATGTTACACAATTGACCTAAGTTCCTACCATCAAATGAATAGAAAAAAATCTCAAATTCATTTTCTTTCCCTTGATTATACATGAAACAAGCAAAGCCAAAGTGCAATAACAGTCCATTAGTTCTAGTACAAGAATTCCCTGTCCAGAAACAAAATTAGAAAGTAATGAACAATTGAACGTATATACAACAATATCAGCTAGAGGAAGCAGAGAAAGTGTCAAACATTGTTAACTCTTAAGGATATATCATACTTTGTTGTACATACATTTGAAATTAGTATATTATGAATTTTAACCAAACAAAAATGCTTCTTTCAACATGTCCAAAGTTTATAAGGGACCAACGTCACTTGTTAAAAAGTTATGTGAACTTTATCATGACACAAACACGGTGCTGGCAGCAACCACTAAAGACTCATAAAAGGCGAGGGAAGGCTAGTTCCAACCACAAAGTATGGGTTCAGGCCAAACATTTAAATGTTCTTTTTTAACCACATAACTGCAGGTAATGTCATGACGCTTGTTATGGGATTATCTCAATGATATAACTTAAATATAGTATGCAAGGTCCTCTCATAATGACCATTAGGAATACCTCAAATCATATGTCAATTTCTGATACTGTGTTCTGTATATTATTATTATTTTTTTTTTTTGATAAAGTAATAAAAATAAATAAATCAGAAAAAAGAGTCATCCAAGTATACAGGAAGTATACTGGGCATTTTGTACATGACATATTGTTTTGCATCAATGTAAATTCATTAAACAGAAATAGTAAAACACATTTTTAGATTGAATGCAAAACAACATGTCATGAATGAAACACAGTATCAAAAGGCAATGACAGACATGTCAGAAAAATCATAGCAAGCCTAATGAAATGGAATGGGTAAAACACATTTTCAGCATATAAAAATATAATAACATCAATCTTTCATTAATATTTATGAAAGATTATTGCTGAAGTGGTTTGAGTGGGTTTTGTGGAAATAAAGCTCTATAATGACTACAAGTTTGAGAAATTTTTAATGTTATATATGTCACTTAAATTCCAAAAACAAAATTTGTGGTGTCAATATCAAGGATTTTCACCATATTAGCTTGGTTGGAAATGTCTATATGCTTATGGCAAAGGTGTTGGCTAATCTCTTTACCAAATCCAAAAACAAAAAAAAACAAAAAAGGTGTTGGCTAATCACTTAAATGAACAATAGGTGTCTTGTGTTAAACCCAAATGCTTTCAATAAGGTGTCTTGAAAAATCCCTTATTTGATGTTTATTTCCAATAAATGTCTTTGAAAGCAAACTTGATGGCAGTGTTTTTAGAGTAATTTGTAGGCTGTACACTGAAATGAGATGTGATTATGTTAACTAGGGCTATTTCATATATCTGTTAGACAGTCTCAAATTTGGTGAAAGTAGGAAGTGGGTTTGGATTTCTATTTGGACAATTCGGTTCTCAATCATGGTAAATAGAACCACAATTTTCTTTTCTAATAGTTCAAGAGGACTGAGACAATGAGGCCCTTTCTCCATGCCTCTTTTAAGTTTGGTTATGGAAGTCAATAATATGATGTTACGCAAGGCTGTGGAGGGTGGGAACTTGGCTGCATTTCAAGTTGAAGGAGAAAGTGAAGGGTTTATGGAAAGCTCTTCTCTTTTGTTTGCTCATGATACAATGCTATTTGTGATGTAAATTCTGATCAACTTGGCTATATCTGATGTTTTCCTTCTCTGTTTGGAAGCAGTCTAAAAATTAAAGGTTAACCTAAGTAGAACAGAGCTTGAACCAACAGGATAAGCAGAGTGTGTAATGAAGCTAGGCTTAGTGTTGGGTTTTAGGGTGGTGACTCTACCTACAGTATATTTGGCATTACTCCAGGTTTGTCCCTTACGACACAATCAGTTTGGAAAGCAATCATTGAAAAGGTAGAAAAGAAACCAGCAAGTTGGAATAAGCAATATTTATTAAAAGGAGGAATGATCATTCTTATCAAAGTACATTTATCTAGACTACCAATGTGGGTAAATAATTTTTTCCATATCAACACACAACCAGAATAAATAAATGCAGTGCTGAAGCTAATTCTACATCATCTATTCAGCTAAACAAAACAGTACTTATTTTTGGGCAAACCCCATATTTATTACATTTTTACAAGTAACCTTGGGGTTGTCACTAGGATTACCCCAATGCAACTACCACACTCAATACAATGTGATACATTTAATCAATTAAATGTACCATGCTCAATACAGGAAGTGTAAAACACATTTTGATGTTGAATATGTATTAGTTGTGACAAGTTCAGCGTATAGAAAAAGATAATAACATCAGTATTTCATTTATATTTACTGTTTACCATTTACAGCTTGCAAATGTTTAAGCTCATCATCAACGACAACCACAAAATTGCATTTAACAGCTCTGACCACTCTTTATAGCAAGTCAATAAGAAATTAAGATCCGAAAGCAGTATTGAAATCTGAAAATGTTTACTTACAGCCACACAACATTTTCTAGTATATGCCAAGAATAAAAGATAAAGCTGAGGAAAGTAAATGCTGAAATTTTTAGTTAAATCTGGTTATACCTGTATTTCCTCTTCCTGCTCACTCTCCTTTGGAAACTGTCATTTGGTTTGTCAAGTAAGACTAGATTCTCCATATAATTTTCAACACAAAAACTGAATGGCCTCCCAAAAATTCCCAAATTCTTACTTTGTTTGCTCTTAGGATCATATGAAGAGATCTCACAAAGAATTAGTACTGGTAGTTCTGTCTCCACTAATATATTACCATTCTTCTGGAGACCTAATAACTGTCCTTCTTCGAGATCAACAGTGAGCTGTTTAGTCCAAGAATCAACAACACCATACTCTTTCATCACCCAAATGGAACAGCACTGCTTGGTGTCCTTAAGACTATCATGACATAAAAGAGAAAGCGATCCCCCAATTACTGAGGTAAGAACATAATCAACTGGACGGAATGCACCATTTGGCACAGGTATGATGCGAAAAACCTCATCACCCAAGTCAAATGACAAAACTAATGGACAAAAGTTATCATCCCTATCTATCCCTACAAAATGGACAGCCCCATTTAAAGAAGCTGATGGTTGCCCCCCATCATTAAACATAAACCCGGGTGAAAAAGAGTTGCCAGCACTTGTTATTCTCCAAGAGCCCTCGTTAAGAGAGTAAACCTCAACCACAGGTATTGTAGTTCCATCTTGAAATACAATCCTCACCACCTTATAATCATTAGTCCGTGGATCAAACCCGAATGCCGAACGACACTTAACGCGGCCGTGCGTCTTGACAGTAATGCAAGGGTTTGGAAGGGTTATAAATTTTCTAATAGAGGGATTCCAAAGAACATAGCGCTCTATTTCAGAAAGACAGAGCAATCCATTCACGGAACCGATTAACATAAAACGACTACTCGCTAGTGGGAAATCAATTTGTTGAATTTGAACAGATGAGGAGTCATTGTTATCGTCAATTAATTTGTAGTGCTCTAAATAGGGTTTACCAACGCCGTGCCTAACAATTAATTTGTCGGAGTTGGAGGAATTGTAGGAAAGGTGGGAATTGATGAAAGAAGGGGTTGTAATTAAAGAGTTCCATGATTTAGAAACGCACCTGAATCGAATTAGGGACTTGACGGGAAGTCTGTGCAGTATTTTCAGCACCACTTCGTCGGGGAGATAGTCTGACATTACTAATCCTAGCCCAATTTCAAGCTTTTCTGAAATTTCCGGTTTGAAACACTTGGAAATGGCGTAAGAGATAGGCAGTGTTGTTTTTTTTTTTTTTTTTTTTTTCGCTGAATAAATATTTTATTTATGACTAACAGAGTACAAAAGACGAAGGGCCTGAAAGCATCTGTCTCCACAGCCTCAGAAACTAGGAAAGGGACCTTAGAGATGAGAATTGACCCTACCCAATTAACGAAAGCCGTCCATTGGGCTAAAAGATAGGCTAGAACATTGTCCTCTCTGTACACAAAAGAAAATACAATAGCATCAAAACACTTTACAAAATATAAAATATCTGTAACCACCTCTACAATACTCCAGTGAGGTCTCTTTCCTGCATTACTTATCTATCACATTCCAAGCATCACCTTCCACTATGATTTTAGAAATCCATTTTCAATGGCTCTCTTAATGGCACAAAATGCTACCTTAGCTTCACCCACAAGAGGACTACCTGGTTCAATTTGTTCTGCCCAAGCAAACAACAATTCTCCTTTATCATCCCTGCCCACTATAGCTAGAGAAGTTTTTTCTTCTCTTACAGTTACATCAAAATTTAATTTAACCCACCCATATGGACGAGGCTTCCATATCGCTTTCCTTATAGGACTGTGAAGATTGTCTTTCCAAGCTTGTTTATGTTCTTCATATTATCTCAAAATTTGCCTAGAAAGCTCCAAAGGATTGGAACTCTTTCCTTCAAACCTGGTTTTGTTTCTTGTCATCCAAATTTGGTCTAGGACTATTAGAGCATATAGCTGAAAATACTTTACATTACAATCATCTAAACCAAGCAGACCTTTAGGATTTAGAATTATCTTTATCTAGACAAAGATGGAAATGTTACCCATATTTTGAAGATTGAGAGGCCATGGAGCAAGGAGCCAGATTTGGGATGCCCAGTCACATTGAAGGAATATGTGATCAAGAGTTTCCGGGGCATTTTTGCACAAACAACAATCAATAGAGGGAATGGAGAACCTGTTGTCTATAACTACACAAGTTGGAAGAACTCTCAAGCTATTTTCCCCAACAAATGTTTGAGTCTTGCATTTGCTTTGAGCTTCCAAATATCTTTCCAGTCTTTACTACTTAGATGTTGATGGGGGACTTGAGCTACTGATCTTAGAATATTGTAGGCTGATTTAACTATAAATTCCCCTGATGGAGAGAGGCACCAAAATATTTGATCTTGGGAGGCTTGGTGTGATAGGCAGTGTTAAACTTTGTTTTTTTGCAATTGTTAATATATTCTATTGTGATTAGAACAATATTACTTTCACCTTGGTCCAATACTGGCATCATTTTTTTATTTTGTACAAATTACAACATGTCTTTTTGTTGTGTCCATGCACTTATTGTTTCAAGAATTTTGTAATTTATTACTTTTATAATTATAATTATAAATTTATAAAAATAATAATATTTTGAAGAGTCTTGTAATTCAATTAAAACTATATATATATATACACACATAATCTATTTGTCTAAAGTTGTCCTTAAATTTGGTAGCCATATATACACCCAAGTTATTGTCGATTATTATTATTTTCTTTTTACTACAAATTATCATTTCTTATATGGTACAAGTATAAATAGTAATTCTCTTAGAAAGTATTATTTATTTCCTTTCACTTTTCCTCTCAACTAAACAAAGCAAAGCTATATTCATTTTTTACCATGTTACTTTTTTATCCGTTCAACAAAACACACATCAAGAAAAATACAAATATTTTCTTTCCAATAACATGATTACAGCAAGTTGTTCAAATACACATGAATACAAATGATAACATGATTACAACAGATTTTTTTATTTTTTATTTTTAGTACAACAAGTTGTTAAAATACACATGAAGCAAATATGAAAATTTCCAAGTTCAGCAATAATTTATAATCTTTTCAGATTATTATTTATTAGTTACAAAATATAAATTGCTCCACACTGAATGATTGTTCTGCTAAACCCACAACTTATATTTCTTACCTACAACACAAAGATAAAATTTCTTAGTACCTTATTTATAAAAAATAATAATTTCAAACATAATTCAAAAACCACAATAGCTTAGCTTCTCATATAAATTAATTGCATATTTTATCATTATCAAACAAGTCCAACATTATTAATAGCATAATTTATTACTAGCAAACAAGATATATGATATTTAACTCAAGACATAACTAAGCATATTTATTAATGTAAAATAAATTTATTATTGTGAGACATAATTATCCATCCTTCATTCATTAAGCAAGCATATTTATTGCAAAAAATTTTATACTTGGACATATATATTGTAAGACAAATTTATTATAAGATATTCATTATTAATAATTTTAATGAAATACTAATTATCCGCTATACTAATAGTAAGATACTAAAAATATGGTCACTTCTCTATAACCCCTTCCAATTGAACAATCATTTAGATGAGACGTGGCCCAAAGTCAAACTAATCATGTGCATTACCTACAATAATGAACAATCAGTGTTGGTAAAAGCGAGGAGCACACTTAAACGCAAAGACCTTTTGGAGCCTAGGCGCAAAGCGCAAATGCACGCTTGATTAAAGTGAAGCAAACATTTTTAAAGAATAATTCTTAATGAGAAGTGAAACAATCAAATTATCATATAAATTGAAATAAAAAATTTCATATAACACAAAAATTGCAATCAAGTCATTTTATTTTTTTGATCAGCTGTATATGAATACTCCACTTCCATGTAATATCCTTTCTTAAATCTCCGATACCCATAATTTCCTTTGACTAATGAATACTATTAGTTAATAATTTAATCACTTAATGACTATAAGTCTATAAGAATTAGTCTATTACGTTCAACATCAACCACTGAAATAACTAAGCCATTACCACAAATATATTATATCATACTTTTTATTTTTTGCATGAATGAGGTAAGAATATGAGGATGTAGCAATATGGTAATTGGTACTAAGCAAATATCCAGAAGGGGGGAAAAAAAGAATTAGAAGAAGAAGCTAGGCAGGTTACTATTTCAAGGAGAAAAAATAAAAATAACAGTAGAGAAGAACGAGGTTGTGGGTTTCAGGACAAGTTACACTCAAATTTTTTTTTTTTTTTTTTGATAAGTTACACTAAAAATATGCCAAATTAATGGTTTATATCAATAATGTCAAGATCCTATAGTTTTACTCCAGTTTTGGTTTAGTTTTTTGAAAAATATAAATAAATAAACACTGAAAAGCACCTAAAGTGCGCTTCTTTGAATAAGCCTAGCTTTTGAGGCAAAAAACGGAGGAGCCTTAGGACTTCAAGCTTTGAGTTTTAGCGTGCTTTTACCAACATTGTGAACAATGTCATTATCCTTCAAAAATCCTTCTATAATTCTTGACCTCATGATGTTTTCCAAATGGCAAAAGGCAGCAAATTTTTTTTTAAAGGATTACTAAACTCCCTCTAAAAAATTTCATTAGCGAATGAACTTCAAAATGAAGGATGTTAATTCTCCACTTGCCACCACTAGTGAATTTAAATAACAATCCCACTCATAAACAGTGTCCCAACAAAATGCCAAGTAGAAAAACTGGACATAATCCGTTCCACTACAAAAGTACCACTTGATATAAGAATAGAAAATGAATTATAGAGCTCCTAAGCAAGACAACAAAACAATCAAAGAAACTTTTGAATACACTAGATTGTAGCAAAGGAAAAAAACTGTGAGAGAAAAGAAAAGCATACCCTTCTCCCTTTCTTTTTCTATACCTGTTTAACTCTTATAGGCCATAAAATGGGAATACAAAATACTACTTAACCAATTAGTCACTCACTCATGAAATGGTTGAGGAGAAACTGGAACAGTGACCTTGAGAAATGAGAATCATGCATAACTATATCAAATAAAAATCATATCCAATAAAACAAATTTACAATCCATAATATGGAAACCCATAAAATTACCAGATCCATAGATAAAACAGAGAATCGATCAAAACCTATATCCAAGCGCTCAATTTTAAAACTTGTTATTCTAGTAGATCATCCAAATTCACCCAAAATTGAAATTGAAGATGAACCCAAATGTTGTGCTTTGTGGAGCCTAGTTGTGTTTGATCCGGATTATGACCCAACCCGAAATAATGTTGTTACAGTTTTTAATGGGAGATTTTCTGAGGCTTGGTCCATGGAGCAGATATAAAAACTGTTGTTTTGGAGATTAGGGTTTTGATGTCGTTTTTTTTTAGAGAGAAAAACTATACTACCACACTTTGTATTTTTCCCTAAGAATAGTGAAATCCCTACAACTTTGTGGACGTAAGCAATTTGCCAAACCACATAAATACAGTCTTGTGTGTGATTTTTTTTTTTTTTTTTTTTGCGTATATTTTTCTCTATTTTTGCATCTCATAGGTCTGGGAATTTTGTACATATTCCCATCACCAAATTGAGGTTTTGTATCAAAAACAAGAAGCTAGACACAAAAATAAAATTTCCAATATCTGAACAACGGATTCAAACTCAGGAAAAAAATCAATGAAAAGATTCATATAAGTTAAAAGGACCAAATAATGTTGTAGATAACCAAATATCGGAACATATTGCTCAAAATATTCACAATCAAACCCACCAAAACCCAAAATTCAAAGTCCAAATTTGAAAGCAAAACCACAATTACACCCCAAAATAATCTCAGACAACACAGAACACCAAAACCCATTTCACCCATTATTTCAAAAAACCACAAATTGTCTAAGATAATTACCTGCCAATGCCACCTGCTAAGGATGACGCCTTCATGGCCACAACCCTAAGGGTTCACAGCACTGATTTGGTCCGATTGAAGGGACCGTGACCTTGAGAAAAAGAGAAAAAAAAAAAAGGGCATTAGGTCAAGTGATAAAAAGGTTGTGAAAGAGAGAGTCAATTGAGAGAGAGAGAGAGAATTTGGATGATCGCTACTACAGAAAACGCTGTAAGAACCTAATTGTCCAGTGAGAATTGAACCTAATCATAAAAACTGGACAATCAAAATAATGTATAAATCAATAAACAAAATTTAGAAGAAATTCAGAATGAAATCAAAATTTAAAGAAAGAAAAGGCCAGATCAGTGAGAGTGGTGGATTGGCTTCTATATCTGTTAAAAACTAGTGCTAGGCATTCAAAATATTTTGCCAACATATAGGGTCACAAAACAGCGCCTACACAAAAACGTGGATTAAGGAATTATGTTTCGGTTGTGTTGTTGTCATCTCACAGCTCCTCTGTGCTTCATTAAATGTTCTTTTCATATGAGAGTCAATGTCATTTAACACTTATTTCCTAACTTTTAACTATCCTTATTCATAGGTTAATCCATGCCCCTCAATAACCTCAACCAAAAAATGAATGAATAATTACTGCAAGGATAAATAACCAACACATCAGATTTTTATTAACAAACCAAAATAAATGCTCCTATTAACAAGACATCTGTATGTTTAGACAGAATCAATCACTGCATAACAGGTTAAAGCAACCAAAGGTAACAGCAATGAAGAGTCACTTCTACTTCACTATTCACTAAAGCCGCATTTTCTTCAATTTTCAATGTGTTTGGAAATGACAATTGACATTCAGAAAATAAACGCATACTCTTCATTTATTTTTTTTTTTTTTTGGAAAAAAAAGCTCTTAACACATCTCAAGGCACATTAATAAGCTAGAAGTACCAATTTATGCTGGTAGGACAATGTCTTCAAAAATAAAATAAGGGAAAACATTCTCCATTATCTTCTGACTTGTTACAAATTTTTCTTCACTGATTGACCTAAGTTCCTACCATCAAATAAATAGAAAATATCCCTCAAATTGATTTTCTTTCCCGTGATATACATGAAACAAACAAAGCCAAAGTGCAATGACAATCCATTAGTTCTAGTACAAGAATTCCCTGTCTAGAAACAAAATTAGAAAGTAATGAACATATATAAAACAATATTAGCTAGAGGAAACAGAAAAACTGTAAAACTATGTTAACTCTAAGGATAAATGAATACGTTATGAATTTTAACCAAACAAAAATGATTCTGCCAACATGTCCAAAGAACATAAGAGACCCACATGACTTGATAAAAGTTACATGAACTTTATCATTATACGCCACTGGCAGAAACAACTTAAAAATAAAGACTTGTAAGAGGTAGGGAAGGGTAGTTCCAACCACAAGGTATAGGTTCAGGCCAAACATTTTGAAAATTTTTAACTATGTAACTGCAGGTAGTGTCATGACATCTTGTTATGGGTTTAGAGTTGGAACTAGAGTCAATGATATAATTTAAATACAGTATTCAAGGTCCTCTCATAAACAACCATCAGGAATACCTAAAATCATAAGTCATTTTCCGATAATGTATTTTGCATCAATATAAAGTCATGAAACAGAAATAGTAAAACACATTTTTAGATTGAACACAAAGCAATGTCATGTACAGAACGCATTCTCTTTTTTTTGATAGGTAATAATAATATTATTAAAACAAACTAAAAAATAGACAAAAGCCAATACAAGGTGTTCATGATGGTGAACACAAGGAAAAGCAAAAAACAAAATAAACAGCAAACAACTAAAAGGAAAAACTTAAAACGCAATACTAAGGGGAGAAATAAACTCTAAGATAGTGGAGCATTCCGAGAAGCCCCAACACCTAGACCAATCAAATAAAGTCTTCTGGCACAGAGCTTGTAATTGAGCCAAGGATTTCTCAGTGTCCTCAAAATAGCGCCGATTTCTTTCCATCCAAACAATCCACATCAAACAGCCGGGAATCATATTCCATATGTCTGAATTAAATTTTCCTAGCCAAAAACTCCAACAATACACCAAGCTTTCCACAGAGCCTGGCATGACCCAATGTATCCCAAAGATCTGAAGCATGTAAACCCACAAAGAGTGAGCTACCGGACAATGGAGGAGAAGATGATCCACGGTTTCCTCATTCCGATGGCACATACAACACCTATTCACCAAAATGCGCCCCTTAAACTTAAGATTATCCAAAGTAAGGATCTGCCCATGAACCGCTGTCCACACAAAAAAAGCCACCCTCCTAGGGATCTTAGCTTTCCAAACACCCTTCCACGGAAAATTGGAATCAGCTGCACCCCTAATGTTATTGTAATAGGACCGGGTATCAAACATGCCATTCCCTTTGAGACACCAATGAGAGGTGTCATTCCCACCACCCCTAGGGATCCGAGATTGAATGAACTCAAGGAAAGATAAGGCAGCCCCTAATTCCCTTTCATGAAAGTTCCTATGAAATCTCAAATTCCAGATTCTATCGCTACGACCCTCTTGGTAGCATAGAACATCAGAAATGTAAGCTTCCTTGTCGTTAGAACACACATACAACTGAGGATAAAGCCTATTAAGCGTGTTATCTCCAACCCACTTATCATGCCAAAAAAGAATACGAGAGCCATCCCCCGCCACTAAGGACACATGGTTGGAGAAGCTCTCCCAACCATCATGAATACCACGCCATGGACCACAACCGTGAGCCCTTCTGCAACTTTTAGAACTCCACCCCCCTTGACCCTCACCATATTTAGAAGCAATAACCCTCCTCCAAAGATGAGTGTCTTCTCGCCCAAACCTCCATAACCATTTCCCTAACAATGCTTTATTAAAGTGCACTAACTTCCTGATCCCCAGACCACCCAAAGCTATCGGTAAACACACCTTCTCCCAAGCCACCAAAGGATATTTGAAACACTCCTCTGAAGATCCCCATAAAAACTTCCTCTGAATACGCTCCAATCTATCAGCCACAGCTACAGGAATGACAAATAAGGATAGATAGTACGTAGGAAGGCTAGAAAGAGTACTCTTCACCAGGGTAAGTCTACCCCCCTTAGATAAATAGAGACGCTTCCAACCAGAGAGTTTCTTCTCCATCCTCTCCAAAATAGGATTCCACATAGATGCTGTTTTGTAAGGGGTGCCCAACGGCATACCCAAGTACTTCAAAGGCAGACTACCCACCCTACAACGAAGAATGGCAGCCAACACATCTATATTTTCAACCTCCCCAACAGGAACAATCTCACTCTTTCCCGCATTAACTTTCAGACCAGTAAAAGCTTGGAAGCTAGTCAAAGCCAGCCTAATGGACAACAATTGATCTCTAGACGCATCACAAAACAAAATGGTATCATCTGCAAACAGCAAGTGTGAAATGCGTACCCCTATAGAGTTAGTAGGCCCCACACGAAAGCCACGAAGTAGACCACAATCCTCAGTTTTCTTCAGCAGCCTACTTAGAACTTCCATAATAAAGAGGAAAAGGAGAGGGGACAGTGGATCACCTTGTCTCAACCCACGAGAGCTTCCAAAAAAGCCTACCGGGGATCCATTCACAATAATAGAGAAACGAACAGTAGTTATGCAAGCCTTAATCCACCCCCTCCATCTCACCCCAAAACCCATCCTAGCCAATAAGTAAAACAATGCGTCCCAATTCACATGGTCATAGGCTTTCTCAATGTCCAATTTGCAAACCACCCCGGGCACATGGCTCTTCAATCTGCTGTCTAGGCACTCATTAGCAATAAGCACTGAATCCAAAATTTGTCTCCCACCAACAAAAGCATTTTGGGACTCAGAGATGAGACTATCTAGCACAACCCTCAATCTATTTGCCAACACCTTAGACAGCAGCTTGTACACACTTCCTACCAAACTAATAGGCCGAAAGTCCTTAACATCAATAGCATTATTTTTCTTGGGAATTGGAGTGAGAAATGAGGCATTTAAAGACCTTTCAAACACTGAATACCTGTGAAAGTGCTCAAAAACAGCCATAACATCCTCCTCCACCACTCTCCAGCATTTTTGGAAAAAAGCCATGGTGAAACCATCAGGTCCAGGAGCTTTATCCCCCTCCATCTCCATCAAAACCTGGATCACCTCTTCTTTAGAGAACTCCCTCTCCAAGGCCAACCTTTCATCCTCTCCAATGCAATCAAAATCCAATCCATCCATTGTTGGACGCCATATATTTGGCTCTTTGTAGAGATTTTGATAGAACTGAGCCACCTGAGCTTTAACAGTAGAATCGTCCTCATATAAGACCCCATCAACCACAATGCTTCTAATGTGATTTGTTCTTCTATGAGAGTTCGCTAGTCTATGAAAAAATCGAGTGTTGTTATCTCCCTCCTTCACATACAAAGCACGAGACTTTTGTCTCCAAAAAATCTCTTCTAAAGCAGCTAAAGCTGCAATATCACCTTTAACCTGAGTTCGACGGGACTCTTCCTCATTAGAGAGGCCCCGCATTTCTTCCATAGAATCTAGACCCAATAATTCAGCCAACAAACACTTCTTCCTAAAAGCCAAATCACCAAATTCCTCCTTATTCCACTTCTTAAGGTCTTCTTTCAAAGCCTTTAATTTCTGAGCTAGAACAAAACTAGGGGAGCCCAAAAAACTATACCCCTCCCACCAAAGTTTAACTCTCTCGAGAAAACCCTCAGATCTAAGCCACATATTCTCAAACTTAAAAGCACAGCGACCCCTATCCACTCCACCAGCTTCCACCAAGAGCGGACAATGATCGGAAATAACACGAGGGAGCACCCTTTGAGACACATTCCCAAAATGATCCACCCAATCCACACAAGCAAGAGTCCTATCAATACGGGACATAGCCTGCGGCTCAGCATCTCTAAACCAGGTGAAAGATGCCCCGTCCAAAGGAAGATCCACTAAATAATTATTCTCAATAAAGTTCGAGAATGCGAACATGGCTGGATTAAAAGAATCACAACCAAGCCTCTCGCAGGGGTATCTAATAATATTAAAATCACCGAATAAAAACCAAGCTGTGTTCCACCTGGTCCGAACCCTGGACAACTCCTCCCACAAAGCAGCCCTATGATGATCATCATTAGGACCATAAAGACCAGTGCAGACCCATTCAAAACTGTCCAACACTCCCCTAAAAAGAACACTAACAGAGAACTGACCAACAGATACATCAATTTTCTCGACCACCCGTTTATCCCAAATCAACAAAACCCCCCCAGATGTTTGAACCGCATCCAGTACCGCCCAATCAACAAAGGGACTACCCCACAAGCTACGCACAAGAGCAGAATTTGAAGAAGCAAGCTTAGTTTCCTGCAAACATACAACATCACATCTCCAATCCTTCAAAAGATTCTTACAAACCTCTCTCTTTTGAGGGTTATTCAACCCCCTAACATTCCAAGAAAGAAGTCGTAAAGACATTAATAACTACCAATAGCCCCTGGTCCTGACGACGAACCTCTATTCCGAGAGACAGTCCCATCATAATTCACTGAAGAAAACAAACCCCTCAATTCCCTTAAACCTCTCTGACCAGCTTTAACAGGTGGCCTAAAACAGCCACCATTGGCAACCTCAATACACTCCTGTTCTAATAAACGAAATAAAGCCACACATTGAGCTTCATGTTTAACAATAGGAAAACCCACCAACTTGCAGAAGCTCTTCAACATTGTAGACACCCACTTCGAGTGTTCCACCTTAGATGCATCAAACTCACTTACCTTATCCACCGTGCTCAACACCAAATCTTCAGCTACCCTAGGGACCCAACAAGACAACGGCGCACACTCTAGTGGACTGCAGTTGTACTCCCCAATACCGTCGGCATACACAGCTACCGACTCTGTCATACCCGTTTGGGAATCACACTTCTCTTTATCACTTATGCTTAATAACTCTGTGAAAACGTCCTCCACCTCCTCCGACCAAGGAACTCCCTCCCTACCAACAAAGTTCAAAGGAGAAAACTGCCCAAAACTATTGGAGTCCACCGTAAGCATCGGATCAACCCCAATCTGCCTCTCACCCTCTCGAACTGACAGGGGAACCACCGAGATAGGGGCGCGAACCTCCAGAACTGAGCTAGAGGGGAAACTCGTCCTTATCGGAGCCTCAGAACCCGCCGCCGGCGCCTCCGCCGTAGTCCCTGGCTCCCGATCTGACTGGGGAGCCACCGAGATAGAGGCGCTAACCACCGGAGCTGGGCTCGACGAAGGTTTCGCCCTCAACGGAGCTTCCAATCCCTCCATCGGCGCCACCGTCGCTACCCCGGGCTCCGTTGAAGACTCGCCTGACCCACTCAGCTCCTGAACCAGATCGTGCAACCCATTAGGATCGCAGGTCAGTTCAGACTCTAACTGGGTTTTATTTTTAAAAGGGAGAGTTAAGGTAGCTTGGGCTTGGGCTTGGGCTTGGGATTTAAAAACCACAGGCCCAACAGCTTTAGGCCTTTGTAACTTCACTTTATCCACCCAAGAGACATCCGGAGTGGACCTGTGAGAGTCCAATGGCTTAATCCAAGACACCACCCTTTTACCCCCTTCGGATAAAGACACCCTCAACGCCATGGTGTCAGTAGTCACTTTGAACATGCAGTCACGCGTGGGTCTAACAGATTTTTTTTTAGAAACTGACCCAGCAGCAGCTTCGCCCTTGAACACGTTATGTCCCAAATAAGCTCTAGAATTTTCAAAATTCCTCAACTTCCGCTGGTTGCCAGTATTGAAAAGTTTCTTCCCATCAAGTCCACCGCCATCCATTTGGCCACCACCAGCAGCTCCACCAGAAATCCTCCCTTCCACCCCAACAGTGTTCGAACCTGCTAGGAAACTATCTAATGCTCTTGAAAACAAGCTCCACCCAGCCCGGTTAGAACTCGCAGGTACCATAACACAACCACGTCGAGCTCCACCAAAAAACACAGCTAAATCCACAAAAATACCAGCCTTATTCGACCTCCCCCGGAACTCGAAAAACTTATTGTTCTCTCTAAAATGTTTGTACAACAAATCCTTTCCTGGTACCCAATCACGAATATCAGCAAAGCAAGAGAGGACCCATTTCATTCCCTTGCGACTCAGCCAAACGGAACTTTTAAAATTCCGACGACTTTCATGTATAGCATAAGAATCGTCCCTCCCACCGTCAAAAGAGAAAGAAAAAGTTTTAGAATCAATACGAAAGAAACCTATACTATTCCCTCTAACCTGAGGAGAAAGATTAGGAACAGAGATAGGGAGAGGCACATTGGTTGGAAGAGGTGTGAGTGGATTGGTATTGGGTGAAATGTTATTGGTATAGGTATTGGTATTGGTTGGTCTAGGCAGAGGAGGTGGATGCAATGGCAGGACAGAGGAAGGTGGGGTGGACAATGCAGAGTTTAAAGGTGGACAAAAAGGGTGGTAAGGCAAAAAACCAAAAGGTGGTGGGAATGGTAATGGGAAGAAACCTGGGAATAGTGGGGGTGACAGGTTGAGAGGCTGAGGTACAGGGGGAAATAGAGGAGGGATAGTTGTAGGCTGAGTAGGGATGGAGGGGGGGAGGGGGGGGGGGAAGAAGGGTTGGGAGGGGTGGTGAGGTCATACTACTGAGGTTGAGAGGCTGAGAGGTTGAGAGGGAATAAACACCTTTCTGATGTTCATTGAAGAACAGCAACACATATAGCACCTATTCGCCAAATGGAGGCCCCGGAGATTATCCAAGGTAAGGATCTGGCCATGTGCTGCGGTCCACAGGAAGAAAGCCACCCTCTTAGGCACCTTGACTAAGAGAAATACAAATGTTTATTTTTTTAATTGAAAAAAAAGGACTGTCACTTTCATTTCATCCCTATATTTATGGTTCTGTTCAGCAAAAAAATGTGAATATGTGCGTTTTTTTTTTTTTTTCTTTTTGTTTGGCTAAGTACAGAGAGAATGTATTTTGTTCAGTTTCTGGTCTGGTCAGTTAGTGTGTTAAAGCTAAAGCCTACTACTGTTCTTTTTTTTTTTTTTTATCCTAAAATATTTTCTTCAAAATTACAGTAAACTCACAGTAAACTCATGATTAAAGATATCTTTTTACTAGTTCTATACAACAATAGTATGTGCGTACAAAAATAGGAGCTGAAACCAAAAAATAAGGGATTCAATAGCAAACATTGAGCCTGCAAATACATTGAGAATGGGAAAAAAATGTATAGGGAATGATTGTGTACCTTTTATCAACAAAAGTCTGAAGTTTGAAAAGGCAGCAATCCTGTTTCATTGAGGCTTAGTCCAGATATCTTCATCAAAATCACCTTGGTCAGCTATCAGCCCATGGTTTTGTTCAGGAACAACAGGATCAACACGAATAGAGATAGTTCAACAATAAACCTAGGACCCGTTATACGTTCAAGAATTTGCTGTCACCTGTAAGTTCAACCAGTAGATAGCTGCTGGTAAAGCCTGTTATCCATTTCAGGATCTTCATTACAGTCAGAAGAGTGAGTAAAGGAGCCAACAATCTCTAGTCAAACATTCACCCAACTGATCTTTGGTAATTTGAGCAAAATTATTCAAAATATGAATGCAAGTTGATTGCTTCAATCCAATCATGCTACTAATACTTGCTAGTATGCAAAAATTAAAGAGACAAAGGTCAGTTTCAATGATGACACCCACTGAACCAAACAGAAGATTTCTCAAAACAATGGTTCCATGTAGTGGTGGTTTTTAACTGTCTTTATTTTTCCTTTGGATGCTGAAAACTAAACCTTAAACCCCACCTCTTTACAACCTGAGTGGAGGCTTATGCACATGAAACAAAGTGGTCTATAATAAGAATCCCACACAAATGGTTTAAGCTTCTCATCTGCTCTCACATAAAGCAGTATAAGATATGCAGTATGCAATGTAAGAAAGCTACAACAGTGGTTTATGCACACAATTACATTATGCCTAGACTTGGTTTATAGTGGAAACTTACACCATTCATATAGTCATGACAGGTATCCAAGTTCAAATGAATGATAAGCATCTTACACACACTATGAGGACATACAACAACAACAACCAAAAAAAAAGTCTCATCAATTTCCTTCAGCTGAGTTACCGTTTGAGGAATTTATTTCCTCCTCCGCTAATTCTTCAAGTATAGCATGCTGGTGTTCATTTAATTCACTAAGAAATAGAATAAAACAGAACACAAGTGAGTCAATACAGCTCACTGAAGCAAATTAGCTCCAGACCTTTAAAATATCATAGGAAAGAGAGAAAAGATATCCTGTACACCAACTGACATGGCCTGGCATATTTTTACATAAAAAGGTAGGAACTTACAGAATCATAACAATGAAAAAAATTTCAGAGCTGCCATCATATCACTAAAATCATCTTCCGATTCTCAGAAAACTAAAAAATCTTTCTTGATGTATTCTGTACAAAAGCAGTTTCTGAAGTTTCTCAGATCACATATAATCTTTTCCTCATTCTTCCTAAATAAAACTAAAAGGAGGGAAAAAAAAAAAATAAAGAAAAGAAGAAGAAGAAGAGATGGGAGAAAAAAACTTGGGAGGGGAATGTTTACAAAATTTGGGGAGAAAATCTAATTGTCAGGCCGATTGCTTTTGGAATTTAGACTCTGTGCAAAATTGCTGATATAAATTAAATCCGTCTTGCCATTTAGACCATTTCTTCTTCAAAACTTTGTATATCTTTAATTCATTTGGCCCGAAGTTCTTGGCAGAAGTATCAAATCTCAAATCAGCAGGGCAGAGATCATCAAACAGTTCTGGTCCAACAGTTTCCACCAAGCCATTAGGAACATGCTTCTTCTCAGGCACTTTAAAAATCAGGTTATCAAATTTTTCATCCTTAAAGACATTGTCCTGTACGCGATCCATGGTAGAGCACTTAAATGCAACTGGATGGTATAAACAGAAAGGTTTTGGTTTTTGAGAACTGTCCCACATATCTTCTCTTTCATCAGCAAGGGAGACAGCTTGGTCACTATGAAGCTCACAACTAGAATCTGACAAGGCCATTTCACTGGCCACCTGCTTGATTTCATCACATTGCAGGCTAATTTCCCTCTCTAATGAAAATACACCTACTTCTTCTTCTGATTCTGAGTGGCCATTACGATACTCATGAAGTGTAAGTAAAATAGGAAGAGGAAGTACTGGACCCACTAGAGCATCATCTCACTGCACTTTGTGTGACCACTTATTGCTACGGCATGAAGGCCTTCTTAGGAAGAAAGGAGACAATTGAGGTAGGTCAGGGACAACTAGAAATTCCAAAGATACTTTTTTCTGGTCCAAAAGTACCTCAAGGAACTCTGAGTAGTTGGAATAGGCCAGTTGTAAGAGTTCCATTGGCAAGCCTGCCCACAACCTTCTCAAAGCAACCTCATGTATGCTTGCTGGCGAGCTGATGTCATTAAAAACAACAGAAACTGCAGGAGGCGACCTCAATCGACCAAACCCACAAGCCTTCAACTTCTCACACAAGATTTCATGAGATTCTGAGCTAAAAGATTCCTTTTCTCGAGGACCCTTGCAAGGCTTTTTCAATTTTGAAACCAGGACTTCAGTTAGACTACCATTCAAATATGCAGAGAGTTTATCAAGTTTCACGTACTTAAATCTTCTAGGAAATTTGTACTCCTCATCATCCATAATATACAGGGAATTATTTTTAAAATGGAACCGTTCTGTGTGAAGTTCTTTCAACTTCCACGAGGCACAATAGCTTTGTGATTCAAGCTTCCCTGATGACATAAGTCTTATCAATGTAAAACCACCAAATTCATTCGACTCAGAAAGCATTGCTGATAGATCTTTGTTTAAAATGACAAAACCCAAAGCCAATTCCTTCTTATGCTGCCAATCAATCCATTCAGGAAGATCATCCTTCAAATTCTCCTCTCTCACAAGACAACTTCCACATTGACACTCATGACCCGACAATAAGAGATCTGAAGGAAGCTCCCATGCATAATGGGTTTTCAAAACTTCAGAAACAATGGATCCTCTCGGGGTTGGTATAGTAGGTCCATAACAAAACAGATTAAACTCACAATTCCGAAAAGATCCCAATATTATACAAAAACCTGATTTAGAAGCCCAGCTATATTTATCATCCCTTGAGTTTGATCTCAATTCCGATAATCTAAATACATTAACATGGCACGGATTATCAAGACCGTGAGCCCATTGCAACAATGGCATCATTGGTTTCCGCACATCACAAAGAACTAACAAACTATCTGAGGCCAATGCAAAACAGAAACCATCAGATCCTGCCATTGTAAACGTAAGAAACCGTTCATTTTGAACCGAAGTATACATCCTCAGCATCTCAACCTTAGCTAAACAACTCACAGCACACCCATCAAACCTCAAATCGACCAAGAAAACAGCATCAGACCGGGCAACAATCAAAATCCTAGGATGCCAACTGAATTCACAGCTCAACCATTTACAGTTCCCGGAATCAGCATCAGCATCAGCATCAGCATCCCACGATATAGGCAACTTAGTCCCTCTAAAACGCGCATTGGAATTGGAAGTCCTACTTCTTCTAAAACAAGACTCCAAATCAAACAAGAACAAAGCACCACTTTCTAACAAAACTACACTCTCCTCGGGTATATGTGGACTCCAACAAGCATACACAACAGAACTAGTCTTAAAAACCTTAGAACCTAAACAAGAAACTCTGGGAAATTTACCAGAATTATGAATTTCCTGAACTACAAACCAATGCACAGAGCACAATGTAGAAGCCAGCAAATACCCAACAACAGTGGAATGATTATGATTATTACCTGGAAAGGGGTTGGGGTTGGGGTTAACCGCAATCCTGAGAATGCGGTACTCGAACCCGGTACTTTCGTGTAAAACGTCATCGTCTTTGGCGCCCCAGGTGTGGAAACGGGAAGCTTTGATAGAGAGAAGCAAGAAGCCGAGTCGGTCGGAGTTGGGACCGGTGGGGAAGAAGAGAAGGAGGGAGTTGGAAAGAGGGAGGCGAAGGAAGGAGAGGAGGTTGTGGGTTTGGAGGAAAGGTGGTGCAGCGTGGTTTAGGTTTGGGAGAGATGGAAAGGTGAAGAGAAGAGAAAGGGTTTTGGGTTTAGGGTTGAAGAAGAGTGGACCCAATATGGGTTTTGAGTCTGAGTCTGAATCTGTGAGGAGAAGTGGAGGTTTGAAAACTGATGATATTGGGAAGAGAGATTTCCACTCAGACGACAGCTCCATTTTTCTCACTCGTTCATCAACCTGCTGGGCTCTTAGTTGGTTTCTGCTTCTATTTCTATTTCCGCTCTATATATATTTTACTAGAGAAAACGTTCAATCACTTCAGTGTTTTACGCCAGCCAATAAACTCCTGCCACGTGGACTCTCAGCCTCTCCAAACGGCCTCCAAGCAGAGAACGAAGAAAGAAAACCAGTGCTTCCTTCACGCCGAACCTCCACCACCGCCACACAGATCGCCGGAGCAGAAAAAGTTCTCGCCGTGCCGTCCTTTGCTTGCCCAAACCTCCACCACACCACACCGAAGCTCACCGCCACAGAGGTCGCCGGAGCTGTGCGTGGAGCTGTTTTTCATGATTTTCCCTTTTCCCCAATTTGGATTTCGAATTATTGATGGGTTTTTTCTGTTTTCTGGGTTTATGGGTTCAGTACAGTTGTGTTTGGGATTTTGGGTTTGGAATTGGAGTTTAAGGGTTCTGGGTATTGCTAGTTTTGTGCTAATATTGCTTATTACTAATAGCTTGAGGCTTGTTCCTCAAAAAAGAAGAAGCTTGAGAGTTTTTTTCTTTGAATCTATGAACTGGGATTACTTTCTGTGCTCTGAACTATTAGTCTTTGAATTGATGACCTTGCTCAACTGCCCATATAACTAAATAACTAAATGAGTTTGGTTGGGGGTTTCTCAGTAAATTTACAAAAACAAAACATTTGACCCAAAAAAATAAAAAAAAGAAGCCTAGTTTTACAATTCTATCTTCTTCTTCTTCTGTTTTCTTTTCTTTTTTGTTTTTCGGTAACTGAGTATAAATCATTGAACTAGGGAAAATAAAATTAACAAAAGGGAATCGACCTTCTATTTCCATTTTCCCAAGGCAAAAATCTAGAATAGAATAAATGGGAATCATTCCATTTATTTTCCTTACTTGTTGTCGATTATCCCATCCAAGTGATAAATTTTGGACAATATTTTCCTCAACCTTTTGAGTAAATTACCCAAGATAAGACATTTAAAAAATAAATGGGAAAAAAATTTCTTCGGGGCTAAGCTAAATATATATAAAAATAATTAAATTTAAAGAATAATATATATAATATATTTATAACATGATCTAATATATTTTATTTTTGAGAAAAATTACACTTTATCGCCTTAAACTATATCAAATTACATTTTACATCCTAAAATTTTTAAATACACGTTTTGCATCATAAAACTATGACATATAGGGTCACAAAACAGTGCCTACACAAAAACGTGGACTTGTAAGAGGTAGGGAAGGCTAGTTCCAACCACAAGGTATAGGTTCAGGCCAAACATTTTGAAAAAATTTAACTATGTAACTGCAGGTAGTGTCATGACATCTTGTTATGGGTTTAGAGTTGGAACTAGAGTCAATGATATAATTTAAATACAGTATTCAAGGTCCTCTCATAAACGACCATCAGGAATACCTAAAATCATAAGTCATTTTCCGATAATGTATTTTGCATCAATGTAAAGTCATGAAACAGAAATAGTAAAACACATTTTTAGATTGAACACAAAGCAATGTCATGTACAGAACACATTCTCAGAAGGCAAATGACAGACATATCACAAAAACCATAACAATACTAAAGAAATGGAAAGAGTAAAACACATTTTCAGATTGAATATGGATTAGATTTGACAAGGTCAGCATATAGAAAGAGATAATAACATAAGTCTTTAATTAATAATTATTGCTTCCATCTTGCAAATATTTAATCCCATCATCAACCACAACCACAAGATTGAATTTAATAATTCTGACTAATCTTGTTAGCCATTCAAAAACAAATTAACATCCAAAAGCAGTATATTGAGGTTTGAAACTTAATGATTACTTATAGCCACAAAAAAATACCAGTATACACAAAGAATAATATAGAAGGAAAGTAAATGATAGAATTTTGAGTTTAATTATGCTTTTACCTGCATTTCCTCTTCCGGGTAACTTTCCTCTTCCGGGTCACTCCTCTTTGAGAAACTGCATCATTTGGTTTGTCAGGTAAGACAAGGTTCTCCACATAATTATTAGCACAATAATCTATTGTTGCCCAATACATCCCCAACTTCATAACTTCTCGATTCTTAGGGTTAAATGAAGCAAACCCAACAGAAAGCGCTCTTGCTGTTGTCACTAACATATGACCACTCTTCAGGAAACCTAATACCCTTGTGATTCCTCCAGTAAGATTAATATTGCAAAGTTTAGTCCAAGAATCAACAATGCCATACTTTTTCATCACCCAAATGGAACAAACATCATAGCACTTATTCCCCTGACATAATAAAGCATGACATAATCATTGGATAGTGAATCAAACCCGAATGCAGAACGACAACAATGGTGGCCGCGTATGAGCGTAAGGGAAGACTTGGGAAGGGTGGAACATTTTCTAATAGAAGGATTCCAAAGAACATAACGGTCTTGTTCATAAAGACAGAACAAGCCATTCACGTAGCCAATTAACATAGAGAAACTCGTTGATGAAAACTCAATATTCTGAAATGGGTTTAACAAGGAGTCATCGTTATTGTCATCGTGAATGAAATTGTAGCTCTCTACTACCTTGGATTCAGAAGCGGTGCAGCTCCTAACAACTAGTGTGTTGGAGTTGGGAACAAGTGAAAGTGATCGAGTGAGGTGGGAATTGACGAAGGAAGAGGCTGTGATTAGAGAGTTCCGTGGACCGTGATTTGGAATTAGGGATTTGACTGGCAGTCTGTTCAGAATCTCTTGAACCACTTCTTCTGGGGGATAGAAAGACATTGCTTTCTCTTTCACCCAAATTGAAAAATTTTGTAAAACTAAAATGGATTCTGAACAGAGAACTTTGACTTCTTCAGCTCTTCAAGACACTGTCACTTTCATTTCATTCCTATATTTATGGTTCAGTTCAGCAAAAAAATGTGAATGTGTGCGTTTTTTTTTTTTTTTCTTTTTGAATGGCTAAGTAGACAGAGAATGTATTTTGCTCAGTTTCCGGTCTGGTGAGCTAGTGTGTTAAAGCTAAAGCCCACTACTGTTCTCTTTTATGATTTATCCTAAAATATTTTCTTCCAAATTACAGTAAACTCATGATTATTGGTATCTTTTTGTTGGGATTTCGTAATGTGGTGGTAAAGTGTAATTTTTTGCTGGTTTTTTTAGAAGTCTTGACCGCACGCAGGGGTGTAGTCAGAAATAATTACTTGGGGAGCCGGGTTATAGTAGAGATATACTAAATATAATTCATAAGTCTATTGAATACAAAATTATCAACTTTCATATATCATCATATTCTTGTACATTAATGAACATGAAAAATTGTCTAGTTCAATGTAGACATACAAAAAAGAACATTCACATCAAATCATGCCTGACGATGATTTTTCATGGAATAAAATTCATCCATTATCATCTCTACAATGAAATTCCCTGCAATTTCCTTCTCTATATAAACTATCATATTATCTGCCAAAAGCTCTTCCTCCATTCTATTGCGAAGTCTTGTTTTTAACAGCTTCATAACTAACTTGGGAGAGAGATATAATAAATTATCATATAAAATTCCTTCTTACATGAATTATAATATAAATACACCTTTAGTTAAGTAATGACCTTTTAGGATTAAAAAAAATTTAAATAAACAAATCAATCAAAAGTATAAACCAACAACATAAACAAAATACACAGACTCACGGCCCTCACCCCAATTGCCTTCCATAGATTTTCTTTTTTCATTTATAATTTACTTACTTTACTACCCAATTACAAAATGCAAGCCCCACCCTGCCCCAACTGAAGAGACAAACAACAAAAAAGCCAAAAGTCATAAAGCCAGTGGAGTCAGTGGATCAAGAATAAATAATACAATAACAATAAACACAAAAAGGCAAAGTCAAATAAGCATAAATTGCTTTGCTGGCAAAGGGATATTCACATATTCACATACACATTTGATATTTCTATTCTACTATTTAGACTTCAGTATTTAGTTCAGTTGTAGAGAAGAAAAAAAAGAGAAGTGAGATGAGAATGAGATACCTTGAGGAATTGAGATTGAGATGAGGGCTTGAGAGGCGATGAACAAGTCAGCAGGCTAGTGGAGTTTGCTGCGTCACAACAAGCGGACGAGGTATGAGGAGATTGTTTCTAAGGAGAGGCATCAAGTGTGACACTATGAAGGTGTGAATTGAGAACAGAAGGGGAAAAAAACAAGGCAGAGGCGTGAGAATCAGATTGTTTTCTCCTATTTTCTAACAGTGAGGATTAAAATTTGAAGATGCCTTTGTTTTGTTTGATTAGGCATTTTAGATTTGGGGTTGGGCTGGGCTGGAAGTGTGTTTAGTTTAAAGGAGAAATTTTTTGTTTTATTAGGAATTTGGGGCTGGCTGGTGGGGCTGGATGTGGGCCAAGGTTCTTCTTTTATTTGAAATTGCATTGGACTAGAACTCTAGAAGAATGGTTGAAATAATTTGGGGGCCCGGATATTTAGTTTTGGGGGGGCCCATGTCAATTTTTTATATACTCTAATGGACGTTAGAAAAATTTTGGGGGGGCAAGGAGCCAAGTGGCTCCGCCCCTAGCTGCACTAATAGCTTTATGGTAGAGTTGTGGGCCTTAAGAGGCGGTCTTATTTTGGCCAAGGATCTCAATCTTAATAGCCTTATTGTGGAATTTGATGCTAAGAGTGTTGTTCAACTAATGAATAGTGATTCTTCCAATATGCTAATGGAGCCTCTTTTGACTGACTGCAGGACCCTTCTAAAAGCCATCCCCAACAAACGGGTTGAGCACACCTACTGCAAAGCAAATCATTGAGCAGATGCTTTAGCTAGAATAGGGGCTAGACGTAATTTTTCTTTTGTAGTTTTTGTAGAACCACCGCCTGTGGTGGAGTTTCTATTAGCTAGTGACAAAGCTAACACATTTTGTAATAGACTTGTTGCATCTAATATATAAATACCCCTTTCTGACCCAAAAAAAAAAAGTGTAATTTTTGCTTTGTTTTTATGGAATTGAAAAGATGAACAATTAGCTTTTTTCACATGGTGTTATACTTTTCCATATAAGTTAACAACAAACTTAATGTCAGAGAACAAAGTATAACAAAGATCATAGTTTAAAGTGCAAAACATGCATTCAAAAAGTTTATGGTTCAAAGTGTAATTAGGGGTATATTTAAAGTGGTAAAATATAATTTCCTTTTTTTAAATTTAATAAAGTATTTACGTCAAATATATATTAATATAACATTAATAAAAATTAAAGGATTCTTAACTCTTAAGTCCTAACCATGAAATCCTCAATTATGGTTTTTTCTAAAAATAAAAAATAAAAGTTTATATTAAAAATATTTTCTTATATATTTCTTGGATGTCTCATAAATTTATTTGGTTCAATGAGCTATTATGGCATAGGAGTAATTATAATTAGAGGAAAAAAAAAGTGCTTTCATAATTTAAAAAATTTTCCATTTGTATGAAATACATTAAATACTGTTCTCAAAAAAAAAACATTAAATGCACTTTAGATAAATGAGTAATGTATGGTATAAAAGTAATTTTAGGAAACTAAAATGATGTATTAGTCACAACTAGTAGGCCATTATTTAAATTTTTATATTTTTACCAAAAATAGAAGAAAAAAGGGGAATTTTTGGAAAGTCAAGAGGCGCCGGCCCCCCCCCCCCCTCCCCCCCGGCACCCTCTCTTTGTCCCCAAATGTATTTAGAGAGAAGAAAGACAAGCATTTTGGAGATGGTAATAGAATATATATATATATATATATAATACACTCTCAATATAAGATAGGGTAGGACATGGTGAGATAAGCAAAACCTATCTTTTTGCGTCACCTATTCAAAAGGAGGAAAATCTGCATAGGTAAGACGATTACACAATTTGGGACATTTTTGCCATCCCACCCAAATCATAGAAAGCGGAGAGAAAAAGTGGATGTAAATTTAAGATGACTTATGCCATTTACTCAAGTCAATGTTAGCAATATTTTTTTCACTGCAATTTATCATCTATATATGTAATCATTTATTAATGGGCAAAATTTAGAGAAAGTTCAATTAGAATTTAAAATTAAAATCTAATTTTGCACCATGTGTCTAAATTTATGTGGGAGCTACACCATAATTATCCACTTAAGTTTGTACCATGTGTCCACTTAAGTTTTTTAATTTGTGTCAAGTGAATTAATGGGTGCAAAATACTAAAAATCTAATATTAATGGAAAAAAAAAAAAAAAAACAATCACATATACTCAATAAAAATTATCATACAACAAAAATCACCACATGTCTATCTTATTAAAATTTAGAAAAAAAAAATGATCATAAGTAGTGTAAGGTCACAATTTGGGGCCCAAGCCCAACAAGTATGGGGTCTTGGTCCAAGGAGCCCAGAAACAATGAATTTATAGAGAGTGGACTACAGAACTGGGTCTTGGCGAAGTGGACAGTAGTTAAGGTTGGGCTACACAACAATTAGACGCAAATAAATCTTCTTAATGTCCATATATTCTCAGTCTGAGGAGATGGGATGATTGTCTACTGGTTCTTGCTCTAAGTCTCCAGTTATTTTATATTCCTTTCTTCTCCTCCCCTTTTTTTCGGTCCCTTTCCTCATGAGGACTCCCTTTCTTATATAGTCTCCTTGAAACCATCATGGCCTTACACTTGTTGATTATTTGGACCTTCACTTGAGTGCTTGTCCCATCGAACACCCCCTCCATCTTTCTATGAGTTGTGGTAGCCAAGACAGCACCGTTCACAGGTCTTCTCCACATTAATGCGGCCAGAAAAATAGCTGCAATGCATTTAATATGGCAGCTGCAACCTCTCCTTGGACATCTTACGTTTCCTTCTTTGCCATGAGTCTGTGGGACTCGTCCTTGTTACTAATGTCCGTTGGGGTGGGTCCATTTAGTAGGCAAAGTGCATGTTTGAGCCATACTCGTCACGTCCGAGGAGACATTTCTCCTCGAACTGCCCTTTAAATGTCTTCAAGCCCACGAGAACTGGGCTGGGAGCCCTTTTGGCACTCACATCTTTTCCTCAGACATGGTTGATCTTCCCATATGGAACCTAAGGCCCATTATATGATTTTGGGCCTTTACCCCTACAAGCAGTATTAAATTTAAGTAAGAATTTTAATATATGGCTAATTACGTTTACTTTTTAAAAAAAATAATTTGACTAATTATTAATATTTTATTGATAAAAATTGTGTTTAATTTTAAATTTATCTATACATATACATGTATTACAACTTACATGCTTTTTTCTTTTTTTTTTGTAATTTGACTGACTATTTATATTTTTATAATAAAAATTATGTTTAATTTTAAATGCATCTATACATTTGCATGAGTTGCATACTAGTTTATTATATAATAGGAGCATCACAATAATTCTAAACAAATTATTAGTTATTTCCTTTCATTTTTTGTCCAAGTAACGCAATTGCAAATACTAAACAATAATCAAACAATTAAACTTAAAACACACGATGCTCCAAATATTAAAGCTAATAAATACTCATGTATAAAATTAACATATTTGTTCCAAAAATAACATGATTACAACAAGTTGTTAAAATACACGACTAGAATTATGAAGTTCCGAAGTTCAACATAAATTTCTCCACACTGAGTGATTGTTCAACTTATATTTCTCATCTGCAACACAAATAAAAACATGTATTAATGGTTTTATTTATAAAAATAATAATTCCAAAACACAATTCAAACACCACAAATAATAAGAAAGTTTCTCATATAAATTATTTGCATATTTTATTACCATCAAACAAGTCCAACATTTTCCAAGTAATGAACATTACCACGAGTTGGCAATTCTTGGCAAATAGAAGAGGATTTTTGTCCAAGTTATGGCGAACCCACATTTCCAACACTGCTAATCATGTTTTTAACCTAAAATGACCAATAAATAAATAACTCCATGACTTAAACATTATGAAGAAACGTAAGAATAAAGGATAATGATATATGTATATAAGCATAATGTAGTTATAACCTGGTTACTCAATTGTTGAACAAACCGTAATGTCTGTGATTTTAAAGCCGCCCTTTCTGACTTTAGAGTGGAAATTTCCATCACTTTTGCTTTTAAAATGGCTATATCATGCTCTAGATGTAACATTTTCTTTTCGAGCTCATGGCTTGTTTCTTTATCTCGTCTCTCTTCCTCTGATACCACATTTATTAAACTATGCCAAGACAAATGAATTGTAAGAAATATGATATTTCAATCAATCAATCAAGCATATTTATAGCAAAACATATAATAACCGAATATATTTATTGTAAAGACAAATTCATTATAAGATATGCATAAATGCATAATTACCATTTTTGATAAAATACTAATTATCCACTACACTAATTGTAAGACCCTCAAAAAAAAAAAGGCCACTTCTCTATAACCCCCTTTAAATTTATCAACCATTTAGATAATGAGTGGCCAAAAGTCAAACTAATAATCAGTTGCATTATCTACATTTAGAATGTGAACGATGTCATTAACCTTCTAAAATCCTTTTATAATTCTTAACATTACAATATTTTCCAAAAGCCAAGAGATAGCCAAAAAAGTACAGCAATATCACATTCCCTATAAAAAATTCAGCAGCAAATGAACTTCAAATGAAGGATGTTAATTCTCCACTTGCCACTACAGTATAATGAACATATGAACTTAAATAACAATCCCCACACATAATCAGTAACCCAACAAAATGCCAAGAAGAAAAGCTGTACTTAACCTGTGATCCATCACAAAATGCCAAGTAGTCAAGTACCACTTAATATAAGAATAGAAATGAAATATAGAAGAATCTAAAGCTCCTAAGTAACAAATCAGAACAAACAAAGAAAGTTTCGAATACAATATATTTTAGCAAAAAGTAAAAACAGAGGGAAAAGGAAAAGCATACCCTTCTCCCTTTCTTTCTCTATACCAGTTTAACTCTTACTGTACACCATAAAATGGGAATACAAAATATTATGTAACCAATTATCAATCAAGGTAGTCAAAGGCGAAAGGCGACCTTAAGGCGCCAAGGTCTTGTATTGCCCGAGGCGTGAGGCAACAAAAAGGCGCTAGCCCGAGTAAAGTGAGGCACCAAATTCTTAATATATTTATTATATATATAGAACTTAAATCATATGTACCTAATGTAATATATTAAGTGTTTTTCAATGTGTAGCATGAAGAAATTAGGTCTACCAATTATTTCAAAATAGGATTAACATGGTTGAGGCTCTATCAATTAGTTCTAACAATACATTTTACAATAAGCTTCAATATAAAGTCTAACAAAACAACTTTGTAAATTAATTTAACTAGCAATAGGTTTTATAACATGCCTTTTGAAATTAATAGTCTAAAAATAGGTTTCACAACAAACTTCTATAAAAAAAAAAATAAAACAAATAAATAAATTTGAGGCTCTCGCCTTAGCGCCTTTTTCATGACTTAAGGCGGTCACCTTCCTCGCCTAGGCTCTAAAGGCGAGCGCCTAGCTTACCTTTGACTACACTGTTGTCAATCACTTGATTCACTCCTAAAATGGTGGAGCTGACAGTGAACTTGAGAAAAAGAAAATCATGCAAAGCTGTATCAAATAAAAACCATATCCAATAAGGCAATTTAAAATCCACATTATAAATAAATAAATAACCGATAAAATCACCCCATCAATTGATAAAACCAAGCATGCAATTAAAACCCATATCCAAAAGCTCGGGTTTGAAACTTGTTATCCTAATAGATCATCTAAATTAACCCAAAATTGCAATTGAAGAACCCAAATTGAAGTTTTGTATCCAAAACAACAAGCTAGAACCGATAATAAATTTACCAATATCTAAATAGTGGATTCCAATTCAGAAAACGTCAATGAATGGGATTCATATTTATTATTTAAAAGGACCAAATAATGTTATAGATAACCAAATATTGGCTCACATTGCTAAAAACATCCATAATCAAACCCACCAAAACAGCAATGCATTATTAAAACATACAAGACTTTAACACCCAAACCCCCATTTCTGAATGGCTTACAAACTGTCTTCCAATTTTTGATTATTCAATTGGTACAAGTGGAAGGGGCAAATTGAACCATGGTTCTCCTTATAAAGGAGACAAGGCAGTGCCACTGAGCTACAAGGCTCTTGGCCACAAACTGTCTTTCAGTTGAACAAATGAAATTTGACACCATCCCCTAACCCACCCCACAAATAATCCCATTTTAATTTCTCAAGACGATGAGAAAAAGTTACTAGAATGGGAAATATAGATAGGTAAACTAGATAGTGTGCTCTTTATCAAGGTGATTCTGCCTCCTTTTGATAAATAGAAATTTTCCCACCCTGCTTACCTTCTCCCTCTTTTTTCCAAAATTGGATATGGGACTAAGGTTTTTTTGTTATTGGTGTTATTGAAATCATATAAAAATAAAATAAAACTACATCATTTTAGTGTCACTAATGGCATAATCTCAAACAGCAACGGACATAAGGGCCAAATTAATAGTGATTGCAAACTTAGATGTATGAAATTGAAATAAAAAATAAAAAATTCAAAGACCAAAATAACAATTGACCCAAACTTAGAAGGTTTAATTTGAACTTTAGCCTAAATAATAATAAAAAATACCGTTATTCTTTTCATATGAGAGCCAATGTCATTCACATCAATAACAATTACTTCCAAATTTGCAACTATCCTTATCCAGAGGTTTATTCACGCCCCTTAATAACCTCAATCCAGAAAAAAAGTGAGCAGCACCAAAAACAAAAATAATTAAAGGTACATAATGACATATAACCAATCAGGTTTTTCTTAGCAAACCAGAGCAAATGCTCTTATTAACAAGACAACTATATGTTTAGACATAAAATGAACCACCAAATAACTGTTTTAAGCAACCCAAGGTCACAGTGACAAAGAACCACTTCTACTTCACTATTCACCAACGCTGTGTTTTCTTCAATTTTCAATGTGCTTGGAAATGATAGTTAATATTTAAAAAATAAATGCATTGATAATCTTCATTTATTAAAAACCTTCTCTTAATGCATCTCAAGGCACATTAATAACCTAGAGGTTCCATGTTACGCTAGTAGGACAATGTTTTCAAGAATAAAATAAGGGGAACCATTCTCCATTATTTTCTGACATTTTAAACCTTTTATGTTACACAATTGACCTAAGTTCCTACCATCAAATGAATAGAAAAAAATTTCCGAATTCATTTTCTTTCCCTCGATTATACATGAAACAAACAAAGCCAAAGTGCAATAACAATCCATTAGTTCCAGTACAAGAATTCCCTGTCCAGAAACAAAATTAGAAAGTAATGAACAATTGAACATATATACAACAATATCAGCTAGAGGAAGCAGAGAAAGTGTCAAATAATGTTGACTCTTAAGGATATATCATACTTTGTTTTGCATACATTTGAAATTATTATATTATGAATTTTAACCAAACAAAAATGCTTCTTTCAACATGTCCAAAGTTTATAAGGGACCAACATCACTTGTTAAAAAGTTACGTGAACTTTATCATGACACGAACACGGTGCTGGCAGCAACCACTAAAGACTCATAAGAGGCGAGGGAAGGCTAGTTCCAACCACAATGTATGGGTTCAGGCCAAACATTTAAATGTTCTTTTTTAACCACATAACTGCAGGTAGTGTCATGACGCATGTTAAGGGATTATCTCAATGATATAACTTAAATATAGTATGCAAGGTCCTCTCATAATGATCATCAGGAATACCTCAAATCATATGTCAATTTCTGATACTGAGTTCTGTATATGATTTTTTTTTTTTTTTTTTGATAAAGTAATAAAAATAAATAAATATAAAAAAAAGAGTCACCCAAGTATACAGGAAGTATACTGGGACTTTTATACATGACATATTGTTTTGCATCAATGTAAATTCATTAAACAGAAATAGTAAAACACATTTTTAGATTGAATGCAAAACAACATGTCATGAATGAAACACAGAATCAGAAGGCAATGACAGACATCAGAAAAATCATAGCAAGCCTCATGAAACGAAATGAGTAAAACACATTTTCAGCATATAAAAAAATACAATAACATCAGTCTTTCATTAATATTTATGAAAGATTATTGTTATAGTGGCTTGAGTGGGTTTTGTGGAAATAAAGCTCTATAATGACTACAAGTTAGAGAAAATTTTAATGTTAAATATGTCACTTAAATTCCAAAAACAAAATTTGTGGTGTCAATATCAAGGATTATCACCATATTAGCTTGGTTGGAAATGTTTATATGCTTATGGCAAAGGTGTTGGCTAATCTCTTTACCTAATCCAAAAAAAAAAAAAACAAAAACAAAAAAGGTGTTGGCTAATCACTTAAATGAACAATAGGTGTCCTGTGTTAGACCCAAATGCTTTCAATAAAGTTTGAAAAATCCCTTATTTGGTGTTTATTTCCAATAAATGTCTTTGAAAGCAAACTTGATGGCAGTGCTTTTAGAGTAATTTGTAGGCTGTACACTGAAATGAAATGTGATTATGTTAACTAGGGCTATTTCATATAACTGTTAGACAGACTCAAATTTGGTGAAAGTAGGAAGTGGGTTTGGATTTCTATTTGGACATTTCGGTTCTCAATCATGGTAAATAGAACCACAATTTTCTTTTCTAATAGTTCAAGAGGACTGAGACAATGAGGCCCTTTCTCCATGCTTCTTTTAATTTTGGTTATGGAAGTCAATAATATGATGTTACGCAAGGCTGTGGAGGGTGGGAACTTGGCTGCATTTCAAGTTGAAGGAGAAAGTGAAGGGTTTATGGAAAGCTCTCTTTTGTTTGCTCATGATACAATGCTATTTGTGATGTAAATTCTGATCAACTTGGCTATATCTGATGTTTTCCTTCTCTGTTTGGAAGCAGTCTCAAAATTAAGGGTTAACCTAAGTAAAACAGAGCTTGAACCAACAGGATAAGCGGAGTGTGTAATGAATCTAGGCTTAGTTTTGGGTTTTAGGGTGGTGACTATACCTACAGTATATTTGGGATTACTCCAGGTTTGTCCTTTACAACACAACCAGTTTGGAAAGCAATCATTGAAAAGGTACAAAAGAAACTAGCAAGTTGGAAGAAGCAATATTTATCAAAAGGAGGAGTGATCACTCTTATCAAAAGTACATTTATCTACACTACCAATGTGGGTAAATAATCTTTTCCATATCAACACAACCAAAATAAATAAATGCAGTGCTGAAAATAATTCTACATCATCTATTCAGCTAAACAAAACAGTACTTATTTTTGGGCAAACCCCATATTTATTACATTTTTACAACAAACCTTGAGGTTGCCACTAGGGTCATGCCGATGCAACTCCCACACTCAATACAATGTGACACATTTAATCAATTAAAACCATAAGAAAATGTCATGACTCTACCTACAGTTACATGGTTCTAAAAAGTTTTAAATGTTTGGTCTCATCTCTTTATATTTTTATAAATTCATCTTATACTTCGTTGAATGTACAATTGTGCAAATTAACATGTCATGTACAAAACACAAAATCAGAAGGCAATGGCTGATCATATCAGGAAAATCTAAGCAAGTCTAACGAAACAGGAAGTGTAAAACACATTTTGATATTGAATATGGATTAGTTGTGAAAAGTTCAGCGTATAGAAAAAGATAACAGCATCAGTATTTCTTTTATATTTACTGTTTCCAGCTTGCAAATGTTTAAGCTCATCATCAACGACAACCACAAAATTGCATTTAACAGTTCTGACCACTCTTTATAGCAAGTCGATAAGAGATTAAGATCCGAAAGCAGTATATTGAGATCTGAAGATGTTTACTTACAGCCACACAACATTCTCTAGTATATGCCAAGAATAAGATAGAACTGAGGAAAGTAAATGCTGAAATTTTGAGTTGAATCAAGCTTATACCTGTATTTCCTCTTCCTGCTCACTCTCCTTTTGGAAACTTTGCCATTCGGTTTGTCAAGTAAGACTAGATTCTCCATATAATTATCAACACAAAAATCGAATGGCCTCCTACAAATTCCCAAATTCTTAACTTGTTTGCTCTTAGGATCATATGAAGAGATCTCACAGTGAATTGGTAGTTCTGTCTTCACTAATATATTACCATTCTTCTGGAGACCTAATAGACGTCCTCCATTGAAATCAACAGTGAACTGTTTAGTCCAAGAATCAACAACACCATACTCTTTCATTACCCAAATGGAACAGCGCTTCATAGTGTTCTCAAGAGTATCATGACATAAAAGAGAAAGCGATCCCCCAATTACTGAGGTACGAACATAATCACTTGTACTGAATGCACCATTTGGCACAGATATCACGCGAAAAACCTCATCACCCAAGTCAAATGACAAAACTAATGGACACGACTTATTGTCCCTATCCTTCACTAAAAAATGGACAGCCCCATTTAAAGAAGCTGATGACTTCCAATCAACAAAACTAAACCCGGGCGAAAAAGAGTTGCCAGCCCTTGTTATTCTCCAAGAGCCCTCATTAAGAGAGTAAACCTCAACCACAGGTATTTTGGCTGCTTCAGACGTTTTAGTTCCATCTTGAAATACAATCCTCACCACCTTATAATCATTAGTCCGCGGATCGAACCCGAATGCGTTATAAGGGGATGTCTTGACAGTAATGCAAGGTTTTGGAAGGGTTATAAATTTTCTAATAGAGGGATTCCAAAGAACATAGCGCTCTATTTCAAAAAGACTGAACAATCCATTCACGGAGCCGATTAACTTAAAATGGAATAATAAACGAGACGTTAGTGGACAATCAATGTGTTGAATTTGATCAGATGAGGAGTCAATGGTATCGTCAATTAATTTGTAGCACTCTAAATCGGGATACAAAGGCAGTTTATCAACGCGTTGCCTAAAAATTAATTTGTTGGAGGAAAGTGAAAGTGATCGAGTGAGATGGGAATTGATGAAGGCAGAGGATTTGATTAGAGAGTTCCATGATTTAGAAACGCACCTGAATCGAATTAGGGATTTGACGGGAAGTCTTTGCAGAATTTCCAGCATCACTTCCTCCGGGATATAGTCTGACATTCCTAACCCTAACCCAATTTGAAGCTTTTTCTGAAATTTTCGATTTCAATTTCAAGCTAATTTGGTTCGACTGTTTCTATTTGTTTCCTTTTTGCACTGTTCTGCTTTGTTATAATCAAACAAATTAGCGCCAAGATTTTTAACTTTTATCTCAAAAATTGGGGGCAAGACTCCCGCCATTAAAAGTTGAAAACCCTCTAACGTACACAGTACACATTTATTTTATTTTATTTTTATATCCCCATCTATGCATCATTTATATTGTTTAGGGTGTGTTAATATACTGCTTATTTTGTTGAAATTGAAAAATTATTATTGAAAGTACTATAGACAAAGATAAAAATTAGTTAAAATAGTATGATAGGGCCATGAATAGGGTCAAAAAGTGCAGTGGGACCCATAATAGTAGCAAAAATAAACTAAATAGTGAAATAATTTTAATTTTTAGTCCTAATCCAAACGCACACTTAGGATCCATTTGGATATAGTTGAAAACTGAAAAACACTATAGCAAAATAATTTTTAAATGTGTGAATAGTACTGTGGGACCCATTTTTAATGAAAAAATTACTGAAAAGTAAAATTTGTGAGTCCGTGTGCAGTACATAATGTGCACTGATTGGCTGAAAAAAGTTAGAAAAGTCAAACTTTGCGGGTACTATTTATTGAACAGTGCATGAACAGTAGCTACAAGTCTCCAAAACGCGTGAAAAAAAAACAAAAAGGAAAAACGTAGACACAAATGCCCTGGAAATCTGCCCAATCCAAACATACTCTTAGCGTGCTCTTGGCTCTAGCTTAAAAGCCAATTTATTTTACTATTCAGTTTATTTTTTATATTATTTATGAGCCTACTGCACTTTTTAGTACAATTTGTGAGTTTCACTTTACTATTTCAACTAACATTTACATTTATTTACAATACTTTCAGCAAAATAATTTCAGTTTCAACAAAATAAGCGAATCTCAAACAGACTTTTAGTATGTACTCACCCTGAATAAATTAGAGTAAGATCAACCGAATGAATCAAAATGGATTGAATTCAATTGAACTAGACCAAATTGGATAGAAATGAACCAAATTGGAGTAATGAATTGTATTGGACCAAACTAGACCGAAATGGGTATGTTATCTTTATTCTTGAAGCTGATGAAAATGACATGTTTCTCCAAGTAGGAATGGAATTGGGATCTTCAACCTTGTCTTGAAAACTATATAAATATATATATATATATATATATACAGTACTTTCAACCAAAAAATTCCAGTTTCAACAAAATAAGTGAATCTCAAACAGACTTTTAGTATGTACTCACCCTGAATAAATTAGAGTAAAATCAACCGAATGAATCAAAATGGGTTGAATTCAACTGAACTGGACCAAATTGGACAGAATTGAACCGAATTGGAGTAATGACTTGTATTGGACCAAACTGGACCGAAATGGGTGTATGTTATCTTTATTCTTGAAGCTAATGAAAATGACGTGTTTCTCCAAGTAGGAGTGGAATTGGGGCTCTTCAACCTTTTCTTGAAAACTATATATATATATATATATATATTTATTTATTTAATGGATGGAAAGAAAAAGTTGATATGATCGTTGGTGTAGGCTCAACATAAGCGTAGTAATAATGAATGATAAGCTTTAGCTTTAGATATTTTATGTGTAACCATTTTGGTCCATTTCTCTCTCTCCCCTCCCTCCCTCTCTCTCTCTCTCTCTCTCTCTCTAAGAAATGAAATATACAAGTCACTATTGCTTATGCAAAATGATTTTTTTTTTTTTTTTAATTTCTATTCATCTTCCAATATATATATATATATATTTTTTTTATTTCTTTGTATTTCTCAAAGGTGAAGAAAAGAAACTGAATTATGCATATTGTGTGCAAAATAGAGCATGAAATAGATAATCAGGTGTCAGTATTTTGAAAAATGATTAACTAAAATAAAAAGACAAAGTAATTTTCATAAAATAAACAACAATTTTTACACAAGCCGGTGTGAATGCCCTTATAGTATAATTTATTGAACAAGAAAAGGAACGAATTACTAAAGAAAGGAATTAGAACCTTCATTTTCCACTTCCTCAAGGCAAAAATTTGGAGAAATTACACTTTTACTCCCTAAATTATAGCCCATATTACATTGTGCAGCCTAAACTTTTCATATGCACGTTTTGCACCATAAATTATAACATTTGTTACACTTTGCTCCCGACGTTGAGCTTGATGTTAACTTGAATGGAAATTCAAAGTTTATGATACAAAGTGTAATCATAAATTTAATTTAGGATGATAAAATGTAACTTATTTTTTGTTTTTAAAGCATTGGGAAGAGGTCAATTAAGTCTTTTCACATGATATCATACTTTTCCTTCCAAGTTCGCAATAAATTTAATGTCATGGTGCAAAGTGTAACAAGAATCATAGTTTAGAGTGCAGAACGTACATTCGGAAAGTTTAGGGTGCAAAGTGTAATTAGGAGTATAATTTAGGATAGTAAAATGTCATTTTTCTAAAAATCTAGAATAGAATAGGTGGTAATCATTGCATCTATAGTCCTTACATGTTGTCGTTTATCCATTTCCAAGAGAGAAATAATATTTTTCACAACTTATTTAATAATGTTACAAGTATAATAATTTTCATAGTATTTTTCATAGTAGTTGAGTTGGCGAATTTTTGATAGTTCTCATATGGATTCATGACTAACACCACTTTATCACCTACCATTAAGAACTTGTCACCTTAGCAATTGTGAAAAAATTTGTGAATTTAGGCTTTTTGCGACTTTATTTTCACAATTGTTGATTTTTTTTTTTTAAAGGAAATTTTGTTATAATTTGTTGTGATTAGAACATCACTTTCACCTTGGTCTAACACTAAAACCACTTTTATTGTGAAACCAAACCCATGCTAATAAGAAAAACTAGAAATTACTAGTCAGATTTCATTTTATTCATATATAAATTATGAAAAATATATCAATATATCATCCACATCAATAAATTGTGAAAAATGTTATAAAAGAAGTTTTGTATGGAGCATTATTATTTGATAAAACAATCTAAAATAGTTTCTAACCACACCGACTCTTGCTCTACTCGATGTGCAAGTGCATGGGCTATATTGTTTCCCTTCTTTCGTGTATGTCTATATGACCACTTGAAGCACTTCATCTCCTCATTAATGTCGTCTATAACTAGTCCCTTTGAGTGATCTTCCCGTTTTGTTAAGAGCCACTGTTATGGTTTTCAATTCTCTTCCAGGACAATTTCTGATACACCTATTTCTTTCGCAAAGATCAGAGCATTGCTCTCTTCCTGCTGCCATAGCCTCCACTGCTTTTGCATCTTCCACATTGGTGTGCCTTTCACTAAGAGCTACAATCATTCGGCCTTCACTGCTTCGAATAATCTCCCCAATGCCAGCTTTGTTTTCATCTTTGAAGATGGCCCATCAAAGTTGGACATATAGACTCCATTTCCAATGGAGCTTCCCACTTTGTGTTTGTTTGTTATTCCTGCTTAACTTTTTCATTGACTTGGGGTTTCATTTGTCGGGTTTTGATTCTCACACATCCACTATTCCACATCTGCTTGATATGTTAAAAAGTGGCTTTTAAATCAATTATGGATATGTGTGAAATAATGAATCTGAACTACTGTGAAATAATATTTTTTCTCTTATTGCCCCTTGCAACTCATTTCCATGCTTCTAGATTATCCAAGCTATTATGACAAAGAGCTCTAACCGATCTGAGGAGTTTACATTTACTTCTTCCACGTGTAACTTCTTGTTCTTGTGTCCACTTATTCCCCCTCTAGTTTCAGCATTCCTTCTCCTTTATCAACATAGAATACACACTTTGATTATGTAGCTACCACTTAAGAGTCATCATCCAAATCTATTTAGCTTCAGGTAACCTATAGCTCAACGGAATTTCCTTTATTGCTTTTCATCTATGTGGCATGAAGATGTAGTCTATCAATCTTTGATTCCACTCTGCTGCTATGTTCATCTAGATCGATCAGTGAGCTCACTACAGCTTCGGGGTGGAGCTTTACTGGTGAGACTAGCATATAAGGCATTGGGGTGGGAAGCTATTTGTCACTCCAAATCATCACTTTCCTTCCATCACCCATCTCATACCTATACTGAGCACCATTCGTGACCTCAAAGATAATTCTCCAAGCATATGAACTAGCTCCATTCATATTCGCCTCCATAAATTTGCTTGTTAGAGAATATCTAGCTTTATTTACTCAATAAAGAAGTGAATGGCTATCACTCATTAAAACTGCCACCCTATTTGCTAGTAAAGCTAATTTAAACTCACGAAGTACTTTAAATCCAATTCCTGCTTGTGACTTGGGTACCCACATTTTGTCCTATCTAAACTAGTTTATTTTCCTTTCTTTGTCCATACAAATCCACTAGAATTTTCACATCTTAGATATCAAGTCTTGCAAAATTCCTCAGTGAGCCTAAAACTGAAACAACTCATAGGGTATGGAAAATGACAAAGGCCACTACCTTGATTAGTATCTCTTTCTTGGCTTGAAAGAGTAGCTTCTCTTTCCACTTTTAAAGCTTCTTCCATATCCTTTCTTTTATTTCAACAAACGCTTTTTTACTTTTTATATTTTTATCTTCAAATTCAATGAGGGTAGTATAGTAAGAGGAGGTATTTTTCATATTGATCCAGTGCTCTCAAACACCTTGCAAGGTTATGATTACAACGTGACTCTCAACTAAAATATTTTTACTTAAAAATATATATTTTCTTCTCATAGATTACCATATCTAACCTGAGGCCTCTTTATATTGGCTGAAGATATCTTGGATAAAAAATAGAGTAGCAATAGAGACACATTCCTTTACAATTGATATCCATTATTCATGAAAAACCCATTCTTCTTATCAATTTTTCAAGAAACACATCACCTTTCAAGAAACCCATCTAAAATAATATCCTCTCATAATACATAATTTACTAAATTCATTGAAAACTACTTTTTTTCTTCTTCTTCTAAACATATAAAACAAAACCTTTCATATCAATCACAAATTTTACGAGCGTCAAATCAAGACCGTAATTTCCCAATAATAACAAAATATGAAGAAAAAATCTCATTCCCCCTGCAAGGTCACATTTCCTGACCCGCAGAAGAGGATCTTTGTTGTACTTGTGTTGAACTTTGATCTCCAGCACCACTAGACATGTCCCCAGCCTAAAAAATAAGATAAAGAACTCCAATCAACATTATAACAGAACTCTAAATACTGCATAAAGTAATGCATTTACATTAAAAAAAAAAGCAATATATTTATAACAAAAGCACAACGATGTAATAACCTGGCCCCTGAATTGTTGAATCAAAAATACCACTTTTGATTTTATAGTGTCCATTCTCTCCAATTGTGATTTTAAAGAGGTCATTTTCTCCATCTTCTGTTGTAGTATTGTCTCTTCTTCAGCCTATAATATATGATAAATAACTCCAATTAACAATATAACTCAACTCTATATACTGCATAAAGTAACAAAAGCTCAACGAAGTAATAACCTGGCCCCTTAATTGTTGAATTATAAAGACCCATTCTGATTTTACAGTATCCATTTTCTCCACTTTTGATATTAAAGAGGCTATTTTATCCATTCGCTGCTGCAGTAATGTCTCTTGTTGACATAGCGATGCCTCTTGTGGCTGACATTCTCTCTCATCGTGTATCATTGCCTCTTGTAGAGTCATTAGTATTGTCTCTAGTTGATGTAGTATTGTTTCCTGTTGATGTATTATTGGCTGTAGTAGCTGGCATAAACTCTCTTCTTCTTGTATTGTTTCTTGTAGCTGGTGTCTTGCCCTTTGTAGCAAGTGTACTCTCTGCTCTTCATCTGAAGTCAACCTGGAAATTTGGTAGCAATAGATACACTAAAAGGCTTGGATGGTTGAAATACAAAAAATGATTTGAACAATTAGTAAAATCAACAAATATCATATTAGAAAGCAACCCATTATAGAAAATCCACACAATCAATCATTTAAACAAGAGAAAAAGGAAGTTATGAAGATGTCTACATTTTCAAATTTCTTGCATATTAAGCTGTTACAAACATATGAAGCGATGAGGTGGATAACTTTACCTATTCCAAATGTTTTGGGCATGAAGAAGAATCAAATTTAAGCGTGAATGACCTCTATCTAAAAAAAGTGAAGCCAGAGAGAGAATCCTCTAAATCCTTCGGGCATGAAGAGTCATCAAATAGAAGCTTTATTTAAGAAAAAAAAGATACAAGACCCTGCTAGAAAATAACTAGAACCCCAATCCCAAACACAAACACAAACACAAACACACATATGTCTCTATCAACTTAATAAATCTGAAAAACCCAATGAAACCAAGTCAAAGTAATTGATAAAAGAGGAAAGAAAACCTGGGAAAAATAGGTACCTGAAAAGCATATAAAAATTTGGAAAATCAAAATAATGTCAATAAACAATATTAGGAATAAAGCCATGTGAAATCAAATTTAAAAAAGAAAAGAAAAATGTGGATTAGAGAGTGGTGGATTGGCTTTTGTACCTGTCGTTTTGGGGACCAAAATTTAAAGAAAAGCACCAAGAAGTAGTGCAAATTTTTTTTTAATCCTTTTTTCTTTTTTAAAATTAAGGAACTTCTTCAAGCAACCCCTCTTGAGTAAACCTCGGACACATGACCTTGCTCATAAGAATTGTGTATTGAGTAATCTCCAGCCTAGATCTATAGTTTGGGTGGGGAGGGAGAAGGAGGTGACGTTTGAACCAGAGATATCAAGCACCACAAAGGATGGCACTACCACTATGCTATCACTTAAAACCTGTGCAATGCAACTATTAAGAGAAAGAATAGTAACATGAAAAGTTTGGCTACCAAAGATTGTGGCCAGAGACTAAGTGTTAGAGAACAGTGAAACAAAAAAAGGAAAATTATTATTGAAGAGGTTTGAGTGGGTTTTGTAGAAATGAAGCTCTATAATGACTACAAGTTTGAGAAATCTTTAATGCTTATGTCACTTAAATTCCAAAAGTGAACGATAGGTGTCTTGTGTTAGATCCAAATGCTTTCATTAAAGGTTGGAAAATCCCTTATTTGATGTTTATTTCCAATAAATGTCTTTGAAAGCAAACTTGATGGCAGTGTTTTTAGAGTAATTTGTAAACTGTACACTGAAATGATATGTGATTATTTTTACTAGGGTTATTTCATATATCTGTTAGATAGACTCAATTTTGGTGAAGGAGGAAGTGGGTTTGGTTTTCTATTTGGACAATTTGGTTGTCAACCATGGTAAATAGAACCACACTTTTCTTTTCTAATAGTTCAAGAGGACCGAGACAATGAAACCCTTTCTCCATGCTTCTTTTAATTTTGGTTTTGGAAGTACATAATAGGATGTTACACAATGCTGTGAAGGGTGGGTACTTAGCTGCATTTCAAGTTGAGGGAGGAAGTGAAGGGGTTATGGATAGCTCTCCCCTTTTGTTTGCTCATGATACAATGCTATTTGTGACATAAATTCTGGTCAACTTGGCTCTATATGATGTTTTCCTTCTTTGTTTTGAACCAGTCTCAGAATTAAGGGTTAATCTAAGTAAAACAGAGCTTGTACCAACAGGAGAAGTGGAGTGTGTAATGAAGCTAGGCTTGGTTTTGGGTTTTAGGGTGGTGACTCTACCTACGGTATATTTGGGTTTGAATGTGGGGGCTGTTCTTATTTTACCTGAAGGGTTTGAATTAGCCCCCCCCGATCGTATTTCGCCCGAGATTAAAGAAAAGATAGGCAATCTGTCTTTTCAGAACTACCGCCCGACTAAAAAAAATATTCTTGTGATAGGTCCTGTTCCTGGTCAGAAATATAGCGAAATCACCTTTCCTATTCTTTCCCCGGACCCCGCTACTAAGAAAGATGTTCACTTCTTAAAATATCCCATATACGTAGGCGGGAACAGGGGAAGGGGTCAGATTTATCCCGACGGTAGCAAGAGTAACAATAATGTTTATAATGCTACAGCAGCGGGTATGGTAAGCAAAATCATACGAAAAGAAAAAGGAGGATACGAAATAACCATAGTGGATGCATCGGATGGGCGTCAAGTGGTGGATATTATCCCCCTTGGACCTGAACTTCTTGCTTCAGAAGGAGAATCCGTCCAACTTGATCAACCATTAACGAGTAATCCTAATGTAGGTGGATTTGGTCAGGGGGATGCAGAAATAGTACTTCAAGATCCATTACGTGTCCAAGGCCTTTTGTTTTTCTTGGCATCCGTTATTTTAGCACAAATATTTTTGGTTCTTAAAAAGAAACAGTTTGAGAAGGTTCAATTGTCCGAAATGAATTTCTAGATCCTTGGATTTATTAACATAAAGTTTGTAAAAAGAACTAAATTTGTATTGGCAATTATATAATTATGTATAATCAAAAAAATTATTAAGAGCCTTTTTCTTTTCTACTAGAGTTTGGTAATTACTTGTACCGCCTAGTCATAGTATGTATATTGTGAAGAGGACCACTTGACTTTAACTCTTCTTTGTTTTTTTTTTTTGTTTTCAATCAATCCAAATTAGAGTGGTATGATTATGTCATTATTGTCATATTTAAATGACATAGAATCTATTGATAATTTTGTATTCGAATAAAATAAAATTCGACTAGATACTAAACATAAGATAAGTAAGTGGATAATATAAAAAAAGGTAGAAAGGAGGGGAACAAGGGATTATAGGAGGGTTTATTCGTCTTCCCAGCCTTCGATACAAGAAAAAAGAATTTTCCATACCTTTCTTGTATCTTGTATCAAAATAATAAGGTCTTGTGTCGAAATACTAATGATTTTAGGTTTTGATCCCATTTGTCAAAGATCCCATTTTTAGTTTCAAATTTTTCCAGGGTTCTCATAACCCTTTAATGAATTTATAATTCAATGGAAATTTTTATTAAATACAAATACTAAAAAAAAAAAAATAGAGTAAGGTTTTATTAGTATAGAAAAAAATTTCATGATATCTAATCAATAGAAATATATATATATATATATATATTATTGTTATAGTTTGATTGTGTCCGCAAAAGAGGGATGGGATTTAATGGAGCGATTCCTTCTTTCTTTAAATTTTGAAAGTATCGACAAATACTATTAAGGAACAGATGTTCTGCATCAATCAATGAAGTTAGTTTTTTCAAAAACATCATGAGAAAGAAATGAAATGGGGTTTTTTCAAACATTGTAAAAGGGTGATTTATTTTTTTCATTTATACGAATAAAAGATTCTGATCATTAAGAACTCAACGGGACCTAACCCCTCTTTATTTATCTGATTCGAGGGAGATCCCGTTGAGTTCTTACGCTTTCATGTCTATAACTCAATGCATCCGATTACTACAGGGATGAACCCAATCCGGAATATGAACCATAAAAGAAAATATCGATTAAACCAATCACAAGAATACCCGTTACAGTGCCTATTATCCAAAGAGGAATCCTTCCAGTAGTATCGGCCATTTGTCCCGCGTACCTCCAAATTTCATCAAGTGGTCATGCTATAGACATAAACAGTCATAGATAATTATGATATGATATCCTTCCGAATGGGATAAGAGAATTTCTATTATTCTGTTGTTTACTATTCTCTTTGCTTCTCTTAATTGAAGAAATAATTGGAAAATAAAACAGCAAGTACAAAAATGAGTAATAAACCCCAGTAGAGACTGGTACGATTCAATTCAACACTTTGTTCGTTCGGGTTTGATTGTGTCATAGATCTATAATTCGAATTAGGTTTATCGTTGTATGAACTGCATTGCTGATATTGACCCCAAAAAAGAAACGGTAGGTACAGCTAATCCGTGAACAGCCAACCATCGCACTGTAAAAATGGGATAGGTTCTATCTATGGTCATTGGGGCCTCCTAAAAAGATCTACTAAATTCATCGAGTTGTTCCAAAGGATCAAAACGGCCAGTTATTAATGGAATTCCTTGTCGACTCTCTATAAAATACTCGTTTGGACGAGGGCTTCCAAATACATCGTAAGCTAAACCCGTGCTGACGAATAACCAACCCGCAATGAAAAGGGAAGGTATAGTAATGCTATGAATGACCCAGTATCGAATGCTAGTAATAATATCAGCAAAAGAACGTTCTCCTGTGCTTCCAGACATGTCGAGCTCCACGTATTCTTGTACAGTCAAAAAGGGGATCGATTCCGTAAAAGATGAGATCAGTAAATGGGAATTCACTGAAATTTAATCTTTGTGAGATCGTCAATAGGGTACCAAGGGTGTCTTTAGAGTATACCGAATCAGTATAGCTATCCTTCTTCTGACACAGCAACGCAATTTCACAATTAGTATCTAAATGGAGTGCTAGAGACTTTCTTTTTTCTTTTATTGTTGCCTGTCGATGTAGTATTCTATACTGTTCAATAAAAAAATTTTCAAATTCCTGTAGTAGTATAAGGGTTCTCTCCATTATCGGCTTCGGATTAGAAACTGAAGATCAGATAAAATGTGAATACAACGGGTTGCTTTCAAATAATTCGCGAGTGGGATTATCATATTCCATTCTCCTACACCTACAATTCAATTAGATCCAAAATATAAAAATATTCTTTCTTTTTGTGTTTGTAGAAGATGTTTTTTGTTTGAACCCCCCCCCCCCCCCCCCCCCCTTTTTTTTTTCATTTTTAAGGAATTGGTTAGTTGTCCAGTAAGAAGTAAGACTCGCCGATAGTTTTCGACGAAAGAAAGAGAACAAAGAAGAAAATAATCAATATTCGCGATGCACGCATTGTTGTATTAGAACCAAAAGGCCGTTCTTGATCGAATTATAATTATAAAAGGGCGGGGGGCTCTCTAATTTAAGATATGTAAAGAAAAAATGTATAAGTTTCGCACGATTAGATCATGCGAAACTCTTTTTCATCTCATTAGAGATATTATGAGAATGAACCCACTACTGAATCTAATGAGGTCAAATCAAATTAAAGTAAAAAAGAAAAGGGAAAGTAATAAAGTAAAGTTAAAGTAAAAAAAGGGAGATTCTAGTATAATCTAAGGTCATTCTTTGTTCGAAAATACACAATGTATTCGATACAATAATAAAAAAAAGATCAAAATTAAAATAGAAATGATTTTCCAATTTTAATTTTAAAGCGATTCAATTTCATTTTTTGAATGAAGTTACACAACAGAGTTTTTTATTATTTCTAATTTTGATTATTAATTATAATATATAATATTAGTATAAGAATATTAGTTTTTAAGATGAATTTGTTGATTGGGAATTAGGGGATGCTCAGATATCACAGATGATGAATTGATTTCTTACCTATGTCACTCCCATTTTTTTTTTTATTACTGTCTAGAAGGATTGATGAATCAAAAACTTTCAATTGAAAGAATAAGTGGAATTGGTCTTTTTGCTTATTCTTGTTTGTATCTTTCAAAAATTTGAATTTAGGGAAGTGCTTTCTAAACATATGTATAAAAAGACCATATTTCATTTAGCCTCTTTATGCTTACTATAACTAGTTATTTCGGTTTTCTACTAGCGGTTTTAACTATAACCTCAACTCTATTTATCGGGTTGAACAAGATACGACTTATTTGAAATTAATTGAACAAACGATTCATAAAAAAATGAAATCTTTCTGTGTTATTCCATATATTCTATAGTTTCTTAAGTTTCTTACCATGTCAATTTCCAATTTTTGGTCATTGAGATTCATGGGCAATATGAATTAATAGTTAAGAATAGATATTACCTCTCCTTTTCCTCTTTCAAACAAATTGAAATGATTGAAGTTTTTCTATTTGGAATTGTCTTAGGTCTAATTCCTATTACTTTGGCTGGATTATTTGTAACCGCATATTTACAATACAGACGCGGTGATCAGTTGGACCTTTAATTAATTAATAGCTCTTTTTTTGATTGACCCCTACTTGCTTTATTAATTTTAATACATAGGGCAGGGGGCAAATTGAAATTGCTGTTCAATTATTTCATTTCAGTGTAATTTTCGACCTAAGAATAACAAGAATGGGATCATGCTCTGTAGGATTTGAACCTACGACATCGGGTTTTGGAGACCCGCGTTCTACCGAACTGAACTAAGAGCGCTTTATTATCACACTAAATATTTTGTAAGTAACCCTAATATATTATATTTTTGCATGCGTATCCTATTCTATAGTAGAATAGAGTCAAATGAAAGATTGATCATGTTATGGATGCCCAATTTAATCGATTTCAATTGATCCCTCGTTACGATTCCTGCGCATAAGATAAGTAATAGAATAGGTAGGGATGACAGGATTTGAACCCGTGACATTTTGTACCCAAAACAAACGCGCTACCAAGCTGCGCTACATCCCTTTCAATTGGGTTACAGTGTCATTGTAGAGAATACCCGTATTGTTTTCCACATCTTTATTTACTCCATTTCTATACAAAAATTATCTTGTCATTTCTTCTTTTTGATCTCATATCATAGAACATATAATTAATTATTAATTAATTATAATAAACTACTTATATGCGTTACGTATAATGAAACCCGCTGTAAAAAAAAAAAAAAGAATATTTTGGGGAAATGCTGGTACAGAAAAGGGCACTTTTTTTTAAGAAAAGGAATATTCTACTGAATCGTTGTACATTTCAATTTGAATTAGGGATTCTGCGGACAAATACAAGCGATCATTAACTCCATATATGTCTGATCATATATGTATTACAAATTCCAATAAAGAAGGAGGATTTCAAATAAAATGCGAGATCTAAAAACATATCTCTCCGTGGCGCCGGTAGTAAGTACTATATGGTTCGGGTTTTTAGCAGGTCTATTGATAGAGATCAATCGTTTATTTCCGGATGCGCTGATATTCCCCTTTTTTTCATTCTAGTTAGTAACATGGGAAGTGGTGAAGAAGATTAGGGATTTAATAAAATCTCTGTGAATAATCCCTCCCCTTCCCATCTTTTAATTTTAGATTTTTTAAAATTCGAATAAGTTTGAAAAGAGAAAGAATAAAAGTGGATTCAAATTTAGTGAAACTCGGAACTCGGGCCTCAGGCCCGAGGCTCGAATTAAAATAAAATTTTTAATTTAAATTATTTAAATTAAAATAATTAAAAAGAGAATGAGAACGGAAATGGAAATTGATGGATAGGTCAACAAAATCATACAAAATACTTAAATGAAAGACGAAACGCTATATTGGGGCCAAGATTTTTAACTTTAATTTAATCACAAAAATTAGGGGCAAGATTCCCCGTTCCCGCCAATGAAAGTAGAAAACCCTCTCAGTACACATTTATTTACTTATTTTTATATCGCCATCTATACATTATTTATTTGGTCATTTTTTTTTTTTTGGTTAAGGGGAAATACAAATAACAGACTATCTCATAGTAGAGTCAAGATCAAGTTCAGCTATCCTATTAACAAACATTCCAACACTATCCATATTGACTAAATAAACAACATCAGGACTTGGCGGGCTATCAAAAACAGCAAAAGCTTCAGCCATGTTGCTACCCCATCTCGTAAGTGCATCCGCACAACGATTGCCTTCTGTATACACATGAACCACTTGGACCTGGATGAACCTTGTCAACAAGCCCCTACAATCATATAAGAGAGGAGCATACAACTTATTAGTGGCTGCATTAGATTTAATAAGGTCCACCACCACTTTCGCATCTAACTCCATAACCAATCGCTGGATTCCTTCATTCAAGGCAAGCTTCAACCCATCTCTTAACACCCAAAACTCAGCAGTAATGCTGGTAGCGTATCTAATAGATCTCGCATACCCTTTAATCCACAACCCGTTGCAATCCCTTATGAGACCACAACATCCACAACCTCCCGCTTTGCCTGGGTTTCCACATGAAGCCCCATCTGAATTTAATTTACACTATCCAACAGGAGGCTTGAACCATTTCACCTGTACAATAGTTTTCTGTTTAGCTTTCCTCATAGTACCAACACAGTAGAAAAACTGCACAGCTTGGGCAAGACAATATCTATGAAGATTGAGACTAAGGGGAGCATTATCAAACATCACTCGATTGTGATGTTTGCAAAGATTCCAGATGGCAAAAGGAAAAATAACACCCCACAGAATGTGATTCTGTTGAGTCCCCTTGCAAAGACAGTTCTCATAGAGCCAATCTTCTAAACTCTAAGTGTGCCTGGCCATAAATAAGTGAGAAACCCCCATCCTAAACCAAAAAAATTGTGTAAACAAACACTCTCTCAACAAGTGGTTTATAGATTCTACTTGATTTCTGCACACCGAACATAACCTGTTGCAATTAATGCCCTTGTCAGCAAGAACATTCCTCACAGGCATGCTATTATGCATACATAGCCATAAAAAACTAATGATCTTTGGTAGAGTGTCTAATTTCCAAATCCGAGCCCCCTTAAAGGTATTAACCTCACCCGAATCAGCCATTAAACTGAGATAGGCTGAATTAGAAGAAAAGTCTCCATCTTTTGTAAACTTCCATAATAATACATCCTCCCAAGAGCCATATTCTTGAAATGGAATGGCTTGGATTTTCTCTTTAATTGAGGGAGGCAAAACAAAAGACAAAGTCTCCCACTTCCATGGTACATTCACCAATTCAACTTCGCCAACAAAGCTAAATTCTTAGCTCTAGTTGATTGAATTCCTAATCCACCCTCTTCTTTAGATTTTATAACTTTTTCCCACCCAACAAGATGCAATTTCCTCTTCTCATTAGTTGATCCCCACAAGAAATCTCTATTTATTTTATCCAGCTTGTCACATAAGTGCCTTGGGAGGGCAACACCTTGATGACATGATTTGGGATTGCAAACATGACAGACTTGACCAACACAGCCCTTCTAGCAAAAGACAGAAATTTCATCTTCCATCTAGCAAGCTTTTTCATGACCCGATCAGCCACGAAGTTATTGGCCTCTTAGAGCTCCTTTGTGCCTTAGAGGAAACCCCAAATACTTCCCAAAATTATTAGTTTCAAACATGCCCAATTTTTCACATACCCTCTCTTTCAATTCCTCTCCAACATTTGAGGAAAAATATATTTTAGACTTCTCACTACTTATTTTTTGGCCCGATTCCATACAAAAAGTCCGTGGTACTTCTGGAATAACATCACAAATCTCATCATTAACTTTAGCAAAAAGGATGGGATCATCTGCAAAAAATAGATGGGAAATTTTTAGATTCCCATGTGAAGCCTTAAAAGGGCACCATAAGCCTTTAGAGCACTTCTCTTCAATAAGATTACCTAAATACTCCATACACAAAATAAATAAGTACGGAGACAAATGATCTCCTTGCCTTATGCCCCTTGAGGGATTAAAGGCATCAAGAGCATTACCATTCACCAACACCGAAATGGATGAAGTCAATATACATCTCATAATAACCTTAATGAGGTTATGTCGAAACCGAAAAGCAAGAAGCACATTATGTATAAAACTCCACTCCAATCTATCATATGCTTTTTCCAGGTCTACTTTCACTACCATGTAACCCTCTCTACCTTTCATTTTGTCCATAGTATAAATTAGCTCTTGAACAATTAACACATTATCCACACTTCTTCTCCTCCGAACAAAAGCAGCCTGAATTGGGGAGATGAGTTTATTAAGCAATGGCCTAATCCTGGCAACTAACACCTTGGAGATGAATTTATACATCGAATTGCACAAGCTGATTGGCTTGTAATTGGCCAAAGATTCAGGATTATTACATTTAGGGATGAGAGTAATCAAAGTAGTGTTCAAAAATTACGAAACAACACCAAGGGAAAAAGCCTTTTTAACTTCATGACAAACTGAAACTTGCACATCTCTCCAAAAATATTGGAAAAAACCAGCATGTAATCCATTAGGTCCAAGGGCCTTAAAAGGCTTAAGGGTCCATAAGGCAGCTTGATTTCTTCCTCATCCACCACTCTACCCATCCATCCCCTCTCCTCCTCAGAAAGGAAGCAATAAGAAAAATTAGCAATAGGAGAATCCATTCGAGCCATACACATTTCAGATGAATAGAGTTTAGAAAAACCCTGCTGGATATGATCCTTAATTTTTTCCTCATCATACAACCACTCACCAGATCCATCCATGATACTTCTAATTTTGTTCCTCTGCCTCCTGACCACATAGTAATGTGGAAATAAGAAGTGTTACGATCCCCAAAGGTAGCAGCATTCAGCCTGAATTTTAAAGCCCAAAATTCCTCTTCTTGAAGCCTTATGAAGGCATGCTCCTCCAACAAACATTTCTCCAATCGGATAAGAGATTCACTAGGATTACAAGATAAGGCTTTTTGAACTCCACCCAAACGAGCTAGCACCCTTCTTTTCCATGTAAACAAATTACCAAAAACCTCATGATTCCACTTCTTAACTTTAGTGGTAAACTCAGAAATGGCAGACAGAAGAGGCCTATCCCCATACCAAGCTTCCTCAACCACCTTAGGAAATTGGGGATGAAGTAACTACATAGTGTGAAACTGGAAAGGCTTATTAGCACTGCACTACTAGGTTTATTACCCATCAGATCAATTAGAACAGGACAATGGTCAAAAAAGGTCCTAGGTAAGTGAGTAATCGTGGCTTCAGGGTATAACATCCTCCAACTAGGATTAGCCTAGCACCTATCCAATCTTTCAAGAATAAGACTAGAAATAGGCCTTTCATTGGTCCAAGTAAACTTTGGGCCAGAAAAGCCCAAATCCAAAAAGTTACAATTGTCTAAACAAGCCTTGAATTCCATAGCCCTATTTAAATTTATATGATTCCCTCCATATTTATCCTCACCACTCAATATTTCATTAAAATCACCAGGCATCAACCAGGGATGATTATGGAGTTTTGCTATTTCTGAAAGATTAGTCCAAACCAGTCTTGTCTCAGTCAGGCGAGGACTAGCATAAATAGTTGAAATAAACCAAGTCAAATTAGAACAACATACCTTAACAGTGGCATGTATTTCCTGCTCCGTGGCTACAAGGAGATCAATATCTGCTTCCTCTTTTTTCCAAAGTACCCACAATCCTTCAGCATAACCAATGGTCTCCGTGGTAATGAAGCCATCAAAAGGAAGGTCAGCAATAATCTTCTCTGCCCTATCTCCACCCACTTTGGTCTCAGTAATCACCATGATCGCTGGGTTATGGTTAACAGCCATTTCAAAAATCCGTCTTTTAAAATCAGGGTTTAAAGCACCCCTACAGTTCCACAATAGAATATTCATTTTAACAAATTGACCCAACGGGACTTCAACAGGATTAGGATTCATCATTGCAGCATCCACCACGGTCCAACCTAGTCTCCTCAGAAGATCCTTGGATGAATTCCACTCCGGTTTCCATACCATCAAATACTTAAGAATCCCCATCGTATCCTCTCTGCACATATCAACATATCGTAACTCTTGACTGGGACTAGAGTCTGAATCAGCTTCAACATAGGATAATTCCCCATGTAAGTTGAAGCCGACCCCCTGAAATCCACTATCCTCCGTTCTTGGATAATCCACCTTGATTCGTTGAAGTGGGGCACAACTGATGGCCTCCTCTGCCTGCTTAAAGTCTCCGCCTCATCCCACAACACCAGAGGAGTGTCGGTGATGAACTTCCTCCAAGGATTAGGAGTTTGAGACCATGCCGGATGTTCTAGAGGAAGATCTTCTGTTCTGATGCTCATGGGAGTTATAGGGAAGAGGTTCTTCCAAGCATTGCATAGCATCGGATCGAACCACCCCAGAGTGTCCGTTGGAGCAGCTCTTATCTGTGTAATTATTTCGTCTGACAGTACCACCATTCTGTTTCTGTGCCAAATTGCCCAACTAGACCTAGGCAGAGGCATCAATCCTGGGAAGTTTGTTTCCATGAGCTTCAAGTTAAGAATTGACAATGGAAGACGAGGCTTGATTATTCAAATTCTTGTTACCCGTCTGCGCAACCTGGCGCTTCAACGTTTTGGGATTTTTAATCCCAAGATTCTTAGTTGAATGAGTTTTTGAAACCTGATTCACCTTCTTAAGGGACACCTCCATGTTCTTATTCTGCACCTCACCCAAAGAGCCCACTTGGCAAGCTTGGATTGACACCATGTCATGTTTTGCCGTGGTCATAATCCCTTGTTGAACCTGATAAGTCATCTCCGCTACTTCAGGTGATATGTCTTCTAAAGCCTCAAAAGAAGACTTAGATGTCACATCATCCTCCACTACTTGGGCCTTACTTTTCCCTTTTTGCCCTTCTATACCAACGTTACTCTTACCAGCTGTGAGGCCTCGTCCATTACGAACAGGATTTCATTTCCTTGTAACCAACATCCAAGGCCCATAATTGGGGCTTGGTTGGGATTCATAACAACTTTCTTGGCCTTTATCAGCAACAACACCCTTATCCTTTTTCTCATTTAGTTTAATACTGTAGTAACACTTATTCTGGGTGTGATCAAGACGACCACAATTGAAACATAAGGCAGAAACACCTTCATACAACACAGCCTATCTACACTTCCCTATCCTTACCATGTTAATGAGAGGTTTTTCTAAATCCACCTGCACACACAACCTTGCATAACTACCCCTTGATCCAGAAGCAGTATACGAATCTATATGCAACACTGGTCCAATGGCACTACCAATATCTTTAAGGACCTCTCTATCATAGAACTCAATAGGGAGTTTTAGGAATCTGATCCAAACTGCCACAAAATTTAACTTAGCTTCAAAAGCTTTAAAATATGGCTCCCATGGTCTAATGGCAAGAAAATGCCCTCCAATAAACCAAGGACCCCCTTTTAACACCTTATCAAAATCATCTGCACAGTTAAACCTTATCAGGAAAAAATCCCTCCCTAAATCCACATAATCCAATTTTGCCCCAGGTTTCCACAACTCGTTGATTTTAAAAGTAAGGTAGTTGTATCCTATAGTCCTACCAAAAACTTTTACTATCAATGCCTTAGACCAAGGCTACCTGATACGTGACATAGTCTCTCTAGAGATGTTAACATCTACCATACCTTTTATTAGTGGCTCCAAATCAGGCTCAGCTTCTTCCTCATCTTTTCTCAGTATATCAAACTTGAAAGCTTGCTCATAGGCACCTGGTATCTCCCCTAATAGTGTATCCTTGTAGCTAACAGGTACACGGGGTTGAAAAGCTTGCCTTACTCCTGAGTTCTCCTTGAATCGTTTGACGCTGCGCCCTAACTCATCCTCTTCTTCCCTTGAACGAGGGGGATTGGAAGAGTACTCAACCTCCATTTCCCAGATTTCAGTCACAACAGTAATAAGTTTCCAGTAGTTTCCAACTACAGTAGCAGAGAGCAAATATTACCAATGTCATTATTTTTTTGGTCAAAAAAAGAAAAAAAATCTATACATTATTTATATTTTTTTTGCTGAATTATACATTATTTATATTTTATTGTCCTTTGAGCACTCTTCCGTATTTTGAGGTAAAAGTTAATAATATATATCTATAATTTTACTGTTCTTTGAGCACTACTCTTCTGTATTTTGAGGTAAAAGTTAATAATATATATCTATAATTTAGGACTATTACATTTTTCAGTTATCAAGATTTTTAGGAGTGTGATGAGATTTATGTGTTCGTGATTAAAATAAAATTTTCATGCTATGTCTCATTGCTCTTCTATGATTTTGGTGATTAGAAAATGCAACAATCCTAAATTAGTATACTTTAAAAGTTTTTATCCTTTAAAAACAATAGAAGAGCTACTAAGGCTAAGCGTGCAACAAAGGTGTGTAGATGCTAGTTTTTCTAATAACAAAAAATGTGTGATTAGTGTTATTTTTTAGACTATCAAAAAATAAATTATAAAAATTTACATCAAATGAAAATGTATAATATGATTTGACATATTTGAGGCTTACACATTTTTCCACCGGTAATATGCATCTTTTTTTTTTCTTTTTTTTTTGAGAAGAAGGATAATTCATCATTAAAAAACTAGACCGGAAGGTCGGACAATACAAAAGAAGAAATGGTCGAAGGAAAAGATAATTTAGCTCTGTGCGTTAAGGCATGCGTTATTGCATTACCTTACCTACCAACATGAGAGAAAGAACAACTCTAAAAAAGTTTAAATGAGACACTATGTCGTTTAAGATATGCCCTCCCTGGGAGTGTGACACCATCCTATCTTGTAAATGCTTGAAAACCAAAGTGGAGTCTCCCTCTAAGACTGAGTTAAGGAAGCCCATTTCAATGGAAAAAGGCACCGCACGCTGAGCAGCCAGTATCTCCACCAATTCCGCTGCCGGAGGTTTCACGATTTTTTCAGTAAGGGCAGCCAACACCACGCCCTCTGAGTTACGTATCATCACACCGAGCCCTGCACAGTCTGACTCCCCAAACAGTGCACCATCAAAATTTATCTTCACCACGTTCTCACTCGGTGGCCTCCATTTAACTGCACCTACAGCGCTTCTAACGGGTGGCAGCCCCTGACTGTGACCAGCTGCAAAATTATGCAGAAAATTTTCTGCAAATACTGCAAGCCTATTTAGAGGAATGGTGACTGCTTGAAGCCGAGATTTATTTCGGTAATGCCAAACAGCCCAAGCTGTGACTGCAAACAGGGGAAATAAACTCGGTTTTGTCTGCACTAGGCGGACCAGGTCAGGGAAGGATCCCTCTGCAACCCGAAAATGTTCCAGCCAACCAAAACTCCTTTGCCACACCTGACGGACCTACGTACAACCCCACAGAGCATGCATGACATCTTCCACTGGTAATATGCATCTAGATCTACTAAAACAGTCGAAATAACATTGAAATTATTTGTGATCACTTGCAATTCCATGGCGTTGATATATATTTTTAAATAGCCGGAGTACAATTGAGTTGTGCTGAACCCATAGACGTTGACTCCTATTTTCCTATGCTTCACAAATACCAGGCTTCTGTAGTAGCCCAAGTTTTTACTTCCTAATTTTGTTAAAAAAAAATTTATAACTTTAGCATTAAAAAAAAAAAAAAATCACTTCAGAAAAAAAAAATATATATATATATATATATGTAGTAAAATTCCTCCCACAATAAAGAGATAGAGGAGTGTGATCATGAGATTTCTTATTTGGTTTTTTTTGAGAAAAATGAGTGTGATGAAACTTATGCATTTTTTGAGTGTATCAATTACTCTAGTAAAAAATTAGATTATCTTATAATGTATTAATTAGATAAGAAACCATTACAAAACCAAGATAAATTGACAGGCTCAAACTCTCGAAAAAAAAAAAAAAAAAAATCAGAAAAGAAGTCTACAAATGTAGGATGTCTAAAATCATTTTATTTCTTGAAAAAAAAAACTCACTAAAGACCACTCTAGCAACCAAATTTATTTTCTCAAAAAAAAAAAAAAAAAAAAAAATTAAAAAGAAGAGAAATCCTCCTTGAAAATTATACTCTCTTTGTGATCACAGCTCGTGCACTACACAACTTTCGTAAGATAACCTAGATATGATGATTTGATTCACGTGAACCCACACATGTTTATCTACTGGTGCTTGCAGTGACAAATATTGTGTCAGTAGAACTTATTTGGGTCTGTATCCTTTCCCTCCAAACAAATTTTATGCATTTTGTTGCATTAGGGCATAGTGGACACTGATCTTTAGATGCCATTTGAATGAAATTTTCTAGAAGGTAAACCATTCACCACCAAAGGTTCTCGGTTCAAAAGCTCTTGACAATTAATGGCAAAGTTTTTGCCTGGATGCTCAGGAAATTGCTTGGTGATTTGTCACATTCATGTAGATGAAGTCAAATACCAAAATAGAGAGAGAGAGAGAGAGAGAGAGAGAGAGAGAGAGAGAGAGAGATGCAATCAAGATCTCCATAATGTCCAGAAAATGCAATTTAAGCCAACATTGTTCTATCCATATGGACCATATATATCACCTACATTAACACCAGCAAAAGGAAATTAAAAAAAAAAAAAAAAATCATATTTGATTGTACCGAAACATTTTTCTGCTTCCTTTGTTTCTATAAAATACATACCCTAAACCTAAACCAACAAAGCCATCTACAGGGTGCATAAAAATGACAACATAATACTAAAATGTGACCTATGGTTTTCAATATAGCATTATTAACGATTAAACCCGCTAAAAAAATCACAAAACAAAAAACCTCGGATTTGAGTTTTTAAATCTACGGCGATGGAATTATCAACATTAAAGAAAATAGATGTTCTTGATGTACGTTTGAGTGACTGTGCAGTGTTTGGAAACTCTTGCCAGGAATGCACGTTAAAGAAGCATGAGTACATACGGATTTCAAAGAGAATGAGATTGTATAGAATTGTGGAATTTATTTTGAGAAGTTATGATTTTTACATTTTGAATTTGAAAAAAATAATAACAACTCGAATAAGGGAGGTAGTCATGCCTAAATTGAGCGGTTTTCTTTTCTAAGTTGAGTAACTAATGTGATAGTTGTCCTATCTTGTAGATAGTGTTTTACATGAGAGTTAGAGATTATTTTTAGAGTAATCTCTAACAAGCCATCTTCAACCTTTTCCTCGGTTGGCAACACTTTAGCCTCCACTTCCTTTCGTACAAATGGGCATTGTTTCATTTGGTATGCTGTCAACTCATAGACATCGTATTCGCCATTTTCATCAAATAAGCTATCATCTTCTTCCAAGGCAATGCCTTTGTCATCTTTAGCAGATAAGCGAAATCCTTTAACGAGGCTGTTCTATGCAATGATCTAAAACTTAACTTTTAGATCTTTTTTCTTTTGAATTTTTTAGTTTTTTATGTTTTAAGAGAAGAGAGATATAAAAGAATAACAAAAATATAAATTTACCCCTATTTTTAACAGAGGTGTGTAACGAAAGACAAATAGAGCTTACCTTAGGTGCGTAAAGTGCCAATTTTTAAATCACAGATAGGCAAAGTGTTTTTTGGGCAAACCACAGATAGACAAAATGTAATTTTCCCTTATTTTTAGCATATTATCCTTAAGTTTTATCTCTACTTTTAAGTATATTTTTTTCTTCAAAATCAAAACAAAGAGATTTGAGAGAGGGGGGGGGGGGGGGGAACCCAAACGTGAGATGAGATCAAAAAGCAAGGGAAACCCAGTATTCGAAAAAAAGTAAAGTCCTTTTTTTTTTTTTTTTTTTTTTTAATGCAAAAAAAGAGAGTTAAGTCTTGATAAAGGAAAAAAAGAAAAAGAAAAAAGAAAAAAAAAAAAAAAGTGAAAAAGTGTAGTAATGCTTAGTTTGAAAATTAACTGGAGTTAAATGTGGAAGTTAAACATTGCCTATTTTGTAGGCAATGTTACACATGAGAGTTAAAGATGTATTTTTACTAGGGGAAATTGCACTTTACCCACCTGTGGTTTGGCCCGTTTTAACAGTGCCTACCCGTGGTTTAAAACTTATCACTTAACCTATCTCGAGTGACCTCTGTTAGACCCCTGTTACCCACCTCTGCCCTTTTCGTTAGAAAATCCCTTTTACTATATAAGCCAAAATTAGAACCCAAATAAAACCCTAAAAAAAAGAACGAGCTCTCTCCCTCTCTCTACCTTAGAACCCCCAAATATCCCCAAACCCATAATCCCTTTCTCTCTTTACTGTGATTGCCAAAGTGAAATCCCCGAACACTTGCAAGCAAGGAGGAGGTGTGCTGAAACTTGGGTTTTCCTCTTTTTCAATGTGTAACGATTGATGAAGCTGATTCGGATTAAAGTTTTTTTATCATAAAATTAGTGGTTTACCATTGTTGGGTTTACCATTGGTGTGTTTGTTCTTTTATAGTTGACATTGATGACTGTGGTCCCTAGGAATATTTTGGTTAGATGCATCTTTAGGTTGTCTGTGGTCCCATGGGAACAAATTGTTTAGTTGGTTGTGTTTCTTGTTTCTGACCCCACGTTAAATGGTATTTTATGTGCAATTGAAATTATTTTTCTTTTGTCATTGGTGCTCTCTGTGCATGTGTTGGTTATGTATTTAATTATTGTTGTTTGTGCATGTGTTTTAACTCCTACATATGGTTGCTGAAATTCGTTTTGATTTTACTATTCACCATAGTGAGAATTTTGAGTGGAACCCTGGTTTAGAGTATGTAGGTGGTGAGGTATCTACAATGGGTAATGTTGATCCAGATCCACTAAGTCATTTTGAGATACAAGACATTTGTGCTGAGGCTGGGGGATCCATTAATAATAGGATTTATTATTTAATACCTGGTGGAAACTTAGAGCAAGGGTTAAAGTTAATTACTTCAGATGATGATGTGACCTACATGTGTGAACTACATGTTGAATGGCCAAGAAATGAAATCACACTTTATGTAGAGCCTGAAGTTGAACCAATTGCTATTGAAGAACCTATAGTTAAACCAAATCAACCAATTGCAGTAGACCAACCATGGGAAATGAATGATGAAGATGATAATACTAATTGTGAGGAGGTGACCAATACTGTTAAATCATCTATGGTTGACCAAAATGATGTTAGTGAAGAACCTGTTGAGGGTTTAAGGGATGGTAGTGTTGTTGGAGCTGTGCATGTGAATGACCATGCTGCCCATGGACAAACTGTTGGTAGTGAAGATGTTCATGTGGATGAACTTGATTGGCTAGATGAAGGGTATGAAGGACCAAATTATCTTGATGACATATTTGGTGCTTAGAACAATAAGGTGCCCAATATAAGAGAGCATCAAAGAGATATTGAAAATGTAAATGAGGGAGATGGTGTGAGAGAGCCAGTTATAGATAATGGGAAGAGACCAAAAGCTGTTGTTAGTGATCAAGCTGCTGATGATAATGATTGGGTTGAAAAAGCTCTTTATGATGATAACACTAGGAGCATTAACAATTTTGAGGATGAGCATGGAAGGGTGAGATGTCTAGAGTTTAATGAGAAGACTGGCATGAATAACCCTTAGTTATGCAAGGGTATGAAGTTCCCAAATGGGAAGATGTTTAGGGTTGCCTTGAGGGAATATGCAATGAAAAAGCCTGTGGACATTAAGTTCAAACTTAATGAAAAGACCAAAGTTTCTGTCCATTGCAAGTATGAATGTGTTTGGAGGGTATATACATCACAGATTTTAGGGGAGTTAACCTTCTAGATAAAGACCACGATTCCAACTTATACATGTGGGAGGACATTCAAGCATAACTAGGTCACTTCTACATATGCGGCTAGGAAGTACTTGGATGATTTCAACAAAAACCCTGATTGGGCAATTTCTGGTGTGAGAAAACAAAGAGAGTTCCTACATGAGAGCAATTGAGAGCAAAACAGAAGTGTGAGAAAACAAAGAGAGTTCCTACGTGAGCTAGGGAGATAGCAAAATAACTTCTTCTATGTGTGTGCACCAGAGCTAGGAAGTTGTGTCTTGCAATTTATCTAAATACAATAGGGTGTGATAAGAGTAACTGATGTGGGGAGTAAGGTGATTCTGCAAATTGAGATTACTGAGCCTAACACACAACCCAAGTTCAAGAGGATATATGTGAGATACAATGCATAGAAAGTTGGATTCTTTGGGGGGGGGGGTGCAGGCCACTTGTAGGATTAGAAGGTTGCCACTTGAAGGGCAAGTTTAGTGGACATATATTATCAGTAACTACAAGGGATGAGAATGACAATATTTTTCCTGTTGCATTAGGTGTAGTTGAGCAAGAAAACAAGGATTCTTGGGTGTAGTTTTTACAAACATTTGCAGATGATATTGGGAGGCCAGATGAGCTGAATCTGCTGTTCATTTCAGATAGGCAGAAGGTAATACAATTCACTTGCTTTTTGAGATTTCTGTTTGTTCTTAGGCTGTGTTTGGTTAATGTAAAATATTTTTTGGAAAATAAATATTTTTCGGAAATGCTATTTTCGAGAAAGGAAAATATTTTCAAGTGTTTGGTTGCATTATGAAAATTACTTTGGAAAATATTTTCAGGTGTTTGGTTTCATTCTGAAAATGCTTATTTTCTACAAGTTTTTCACATTTTTTCAGCTCCCAAACAAATTTTATAATAGAAAATTTTAATATATAAACTTAAAAAAACAAAACTCTCAAATTGAGAGAGGGAGGAAGAAATAGTAAGTGATTGAGGAAAAAAGAGAGGCTGATCGAGAAAGAGATAAAGGCGATTGGTCATGGGTGGGTCGATCTAGAGGCAACGGTGGCGACGACGAGATTGAGAGAAAAAATGACGAGATCGGTCATGGGTGGTGGCGACGAGATCATGAGTAGACGATCTGACCCAAATCATGGTTGCATGCATGACGGCGGGGCTGTGGGTTGAGGACGACGATCTAGGCTTCACCGGTGTGTCGAGAACAAGCTCGGTCTTGGGTGGGTCGAGGACGAGATCGATTTTGGGTGGATTGGGCTTGGGTGGAGAAGATTGGGCTTGGCTTGGGTGGATTGGGCTTGGGTGGCGGCGCCGATGGGTGCAATCTTACCGATACTGGGATGCGATCTTGTCGATGTTTCAGGTAGCGCGATCTCGCCGGTGCTGGGTGCGACGAGACCGTGCTTCTGGTGCGATCTCCTTGCTATTTCTCTCTCTCTCTCTCTTCTATTTTCCTGGGGCGGAATTCATTTGAAGGTAAAATACAAACGGAAATGGTTTTACAGGGTCAGAGGGCATATTTTACGGTCAACGGAAATGATTTTCCGTTTGACTCAATTTTCCTTGCGCACCCAAACACCTGCATTTACGGAAAAGTATTTCCGGAAGTGATTTGAAGCCAAAACAAACACAGCCTTAATTGTTACATTTCTACTTTTTGAAAGTTTTGTTTTTGTTCTTAGGCAGATGGTGTTCATTTTTGTTCATTGGATGTTTTTTGATTGTATTTATGATAACTAGGGATTGATACCTGCCATAGATATGTTGTTCCTAACAATTGAACATAGATTTTGTGTAAAGCATATTTATAACAACTTTAAGTTAAGAGGACTAGAATGTATAGTAAGAGGACTGAGATTGAAAAATTCACTAGTGACATATGTCCAAACATAGTGCAGAAGCTTGAGCAGTTGAAAGTTAATTCTAAGTCATTTTCTGCTGTTTCATTAGGTTGCTATATATATGAGATTGATAATGAATATGAGAGGCATGTGGTTAACCTAACAAGAAAGTGTTGTACTTGTAGAGTTTGGGATTTGATAGGAATCCCATGTAAACATGGTGTTGTAGCAATCTATAAGAACCTGTAGAGGCCTAAGGATTATGTGCATGCATGCTATAGAAAGGATGCCTATGTGACTGCATATAAGGAGATGATTACCCCACTGCCTAGCCAAGATGAATGGGTTGAAACCAACCAACTTGTCCCTGTTGCTCCAATTGTGTACAAGCCTCCAGGCAGGCCATCAATGAAAATGAAAAAAGATGCAGATGAGCCAACAACCCATACAAAGTTTCTCGGTCATGTAGACCTATAAAATGTGGGTTTTACCATAAGGAGGGGCATAATTCAAGGAGGTGTAAGGCTGGAATAACTGGTGAGACACCATGGCAAAGGAGACAGAGACTTGAAAGGAAAAAAAAAATTGTAAGTAAAGCAAGAATGTGTTCACTATGACAATTATATTACAAATTTATTTCTGATGCAAGGCAATTCTTTTCGTAGGGACAAGGAATAAGCACAGACCAACCAAGTCAAGGTACAATTTTAGTACCTCAGCTAGCAAGTTAGCCACCTAGGCAATGACTAAGGAGGTTTGCAAGGCAGCCACCCTAGTTTGCCAACTAGCTAGCTAGCCAGCCAGCCAGTTAGCCAGCCAGTCAACCACCAAGGAGGTTTGCAAGGCAGCCACCCTAGTTTGCCAGCCAGGCAACCAGCCAGTGAGCCAACCAACCAACCAGCCAGCCAGCCAGCTAGCCAGCCAGCCAGCCAGCTAGCCAGCCAGCATGTTAGCCACCTAGGCAACCACTAAGGAGGTTTGCAAGGCAAGCAGCTAACCAGGCAGCTAACCAGGCAACCAATCAGCAAGTAAGGCAATCAACAAGATTAGCAAACAAGAAGGCCAACCAGGCAACCACCATTCAAGTAAGGCAGCCACCTAGATCTGTAAACAAGGCAACCAACCAGCAAGCAAGACACCCATCTGGACCAGTAAACAATGCAGCCAAGCAGACAACCAGTCAACCAACAAGTGGGGTAGCTAGGCATTCAACAGGAAAGCCAACCACCCATCAAGCAAGTCAACTAGTCAACCAGCCACAAAAGCAACCACTGAGGCAGCCAACAGGCAAACCCTACACACAGCCAATTGAAACATCTGCTTGAGCTTCAAGCAGACCACCACCATCTACAACAGATTCAAGTAGACCACCACCAAGTAAAGCACTCACAACTCAATGGTTCTTATGTAGCTAGCCCATCTCTCATACTCTTAAGGAAACATAGGACACAAGAAAACCTCTATCTCAGGTATATACACAAACACAAACACCACCCTTTATACTTACATAAAGTACTAGATTAGATCTTAATATTGAGTTGCTATGTATTTTGCAGCCTCTAAGGGGGTTGGCACCACCAAGGGTAGTTGGGAGCAGTCATCTATTCTCATATGGGAGATGAGGTGGATTAAGAGCTAAAAAATCTGGTACAATATTCTCAACAGGCAAGGGCAAAGGCAAGGATAAGGGTAAGGTCTTTGGAAAGTGAAGATTGAAGAATATGCAAGTAGAAACTTTACTTTACTTTTTTTGTTATTGTGCATGTCTGATAGTGGCATGTCACCACTTTTTTGTTATAGTGCATAACTTTCTACTGTAAAGTTATTTTGTTATTGTCTTAGTGGGGACAGAACCATCTATTATGTAGATGAAATTTGGCAATATTTAGCCATTAATATTAGGTGGAGTCCACTTGTTTTGATCAATGTTTATTATATATGTATGGAATGGTACTTTTGCTTTAAAACATACTTCTTTATGCTTCTTTAATTAATGTAAACAGAATCTTATGGGGTGCATGTCCTTGCCTACCCAATTGATGTAAAACATACACAATCTTTATAAAGAAGAACAGATTGTATACCCTATTCAAATTAAAAGAACACATTACATAAAGAACACATTACAAGGTAGCATTACACATTACATAAACAAGGCATCATGCTCTATTCAAATTACAAGATCATATTACATAAAGAACACATTACAAGGCAGCATTACACATTACATAAACAAGGTAGCATTACATAAACAAGAACACATCACATAAAGCACACATTGCATACTCTATTCAAATAAACAATAACATTACATAGTGCTAAATACATGGAATACACTTGTCAAAAGTAGTAGTACCCAAAATTATACAATAACTACAACAACTTGCCTTCAAGACAGACTCAATGGCTTTGTTCCAAATTCTCCCATCCTACTAGAAAACACAAAAAGAAAAGAAAAGAAAAGAAAAAAACTCTCATGACACAACAAGTGCAAATTTGTACTTTTGTAACTTCTCTTTAGCTATCCTCTCTCTCACCCTAGCTTTTTCTTCCCTTTGCTTGACTATTTTTTCCCTATCAATAGCTGTTGTTTCCCTATCACTAGCCTCCTTTTCCTTTTCCTTTGCAACTCTTGCTTGATTCTTGTACATACTGAATCTTGCAAGGACAATGGGTGCAACTTCAAACCCACGCTTACATGTTTTGCCATCCAACCACCTAAAGTATTTACAAGTAGGTTCATTATCCTACAAACAAAATCAAATTAGGGTTATTCATAAAGCCAATAAAACCAGAAAACCAACAAAACTAGAAAATAAAAAAATAAAAAAAGGGAAAAAAATCTGAAAACCAACTGTTACTCACCACATCATATTAGCTGCACCCATAAAACCTTCTTCCAAAATTGTTCAAGGTCAGAGCAGTCCGTAGCCGACAACGGTCAATAGAGCATGAATGGTGACTGGAACCCAAGTAATAACTTGAAGAAGACATGTTCAGATTTCACTTTGGCAATCAGAGTACAGAGAGAAATGGGTTTGGGGATTTTTAAGGATCTTGATATAAAGGAAATGGGTTTGGGGTTCTAAGGTAGAGAGAGGGATAGAGCTCGTTCCTTTTTTTTGGGTTCTAATTTTGGCTTATATAGTAAAGGGGATTTTCTAATAGAAAGGGCAGAGGTGGATAACGGGGGTCTGACATAGGCCACCCCAAGTGGGTTAAGTGATAACTTTTAAACCACGGGTAGGCACTGTTAAAACGGGCCAAGCCACAGGTGAGTAATGTGCAATTTCTCCTTTTTACTATGTTATCCTTCAGCTTTATCTCTACTTGAATTTAGGTTGTGGGGTATTTTGGAACCAAAAAAATGTTCAGTCCAAATAGGAGAAGCCCCTTAAATAGTAGTATAGATATTCACCAGGAATAGACCAAATTGGAGCAAAATGGACGGAATGGACCATATTGGACAAAAGTGAATTGAATTGGACAGAATTGGAGTAAATGAACCATATCGGACCGATCTGAGAGTATATAATCTTTATCTCTTAAAGTTGATAAAAATGACATGTGGTTCTCCAAGTAGGAGTGGAAATGGGCTCTTCAACCTAGCCTTGAAAACTACATTAACATACGAATATGAATACAGTTGTGGAATAGAATTTTTTGTTTTTGGTAAGTATAAACTAAAAATAAATAAATGGTGTCTTCAACCAAGCTATTTGTATGACATGTATTTTCTATTATAAGTTATATTTATGTTAAAAAAATGTGTAAAGTTATGATAGTGAAAATGATGGTTCTATTATGATTGATAAGTTACAATTAGTTTTGAGAATATATAAAAACATAATACATTAATATAAAATAATGACATGACCACTAATGTGGCTCAACATAAAACTAGGTTTTTATTATAAAGTAAACAACAATTTTTACATAAGCTGATGTATACTTAATTGAACAAGAAAAAGAAAAAAAATTACTAAACAAAGGAATTAGAACCTTCGTTTTCCACTTCCTCAAGGCAAAAATAGCAAAAATCTAGAATAGAATGGGGTAAACATTCCATCTAGAGTTCTTACATGTTGTCGTTTATCCCTTTCCAAGAAAGAAATAATATTTTTCACAACTTATTTAATAATGTTATAGGCATAAATATTTTCACAATATTTTTTGTAGCAGTTGAGTTGGTGATTTTTTATTGGTTCTCATATGGGCCCGTCATTGACACCACATTATCACCAATCATTAACAGCTAGTCACTTTAGCAATTGTGAAATATTTTGTGAATTTAGGGTTTTTGCAATTCTTTTTTTCACAATTGTTGTTGTTGTTTTTTTTAAGAAGTTTTGTTATAATTTTTTGTGATTAGAACATCAATTTCATCTTGGTCTTGTACTAACTCCACTTTTATTGTGCACCCAAACCCAAGCTAATAAGAAAAATGAGGGATTGCTAGTCAAATTTCATTTTATTCAATATATAACATAATAGTCGGGATTGAGGCTCTGAAGGCTTTCCAACTCTCTCAATTACAAGAAATCATATCAATATATCCTTACCTCATAAATTGTGAAAAATGCTATAAAAGAAGTTGTGTAGTCTTTGACTCCAAATCATTTAATTGTTTGTTTTGAGAGAGACGAGAGTAGAGGGTAAAGGGGTAAGGAGAGAAGGAAAGAGAGTAGAGAAAAATGATTACCCATTCCCCTTGTTTCAATGTTTTAAAAATTAATTAAGGGGAATGGAATGGATTTCTTTCCTCTTTAATTAGTTAAATGTTTTAAAAATTAAGTAAGGGGAATAAAAGGCAGGGGAATTATCATATAAATTGACAATTTTGACTCTCATTTGCATCTTTTATTTATTTATATATATATTTTAAAGATAGGTAGATAGTAAGCGAGTTGAAGGGGAAGGGGAGGTGGAGATTAATCCACAAAAGATGTCATTATCACTGGGCTATCACTTAAACCCCTTCATTTGCTAATTTGAAAAGAAAATGATATAAATTGGCATCACAAGGAAAACATTGACAATCACTATTTTTATATATAAAAGAAAACTCCATCTCCTTTCCCCTCTAAATTAGTAAATTCTCCTCATTTCGAGGAATTAAAAGTAAGGGGTTTAATTGTAATGATAAATACCCTCCAAATCCCCCGAAACCCTTCCCTTAGCTTCTTTGCAAAACATCCAAACAAGGTTCATTACACCACCCCCTTCTCTCTATTCCCCTTCACTATCTTCTCCTCTCTCTCCATCCAATCAAACTCTCAGTGAACTCAATTTTTACTGTATTTGAAATACAAAATTTATTGAAACTCAAACGCATGCATACACTCAAATTAAGTTTACAGTCTGAATATAAAGTTCCATGACTTATTAGCAATGAAACTAGAACATCAAGAGTTCAAAGCAGATAGTTGAAGACTTATTTGTAAAGTTCCCATGACTCCCAACACAGTAAAGGCACGACAAATAACCTTAAAACCTGAAAATCCAGAAGCCTTGCACAAGGCCTCACAGCCTGGACATAAAGTTCCACGACTTATTAGCAATGAAAATAGAAAAACAAGAGTTCAAAGCAGATAGTTGAAGACTTATTTGTAGAGTTCCATGACTCCCAAGACAGTAAAGGCGCGACAAATAACCTTAAAACCTGAAAATCCAGAAGCCTTGCTCAAGGCCTCGAACTCTTTCTCAGTTCTTTCCTTCCCTCCAGGTTGAATAAACATGGCATTATCAAGCATAGAAACATACTTAGCAGCATTACTCGCTTCTGGTGCCTCTGGCATTATTAAGTCCATGATAATCACCTTTCCAATCTTTGGCAGTGCATTATTGCAGTTCTTCAAAAGTTTTATGCACTGTTCATCGTTCCAGTTATGACATGTACCCTGCAATTTTTAACATGAAAAAAAATTTAAAATGCAAACGATCTAAATTTTTACTTTTTTTTTTTTTTTTTTGAGTGTGTTTTTTAAGCCATGCCCATCTTCTTTCAAGTGTCAAATAATTAGTTAATTAACTAACCTTTATCATAATGGCGTCACCTTTTGGAACACTTACATACATATCTCCTCCAACATGCTCAACACCTACATAGAATTTCACCTAGCTCTTTAAAAAATCCATCCTAATAAGAATATTAGCAAAAGGACAGTTCTAAACCTAGCATGATGCAGAGTGATATAAAGGATGTAAAAAATTATTGGATACATTGACTGGATTTTTAAAATGTTAACATCTCATATATATATATATATATATATATGATGTTAGGTTCAAATGACACATGATGTAACTCTAAAAATGTTATATCACACAATAACTTGTTATAAAATTTGTATTCTTAAAATTTTACCTTTGAATTATATGTTTTATATGCTCTTATTGGATGTTATTTACAATTTGATCTATAAACTTATCTTTTATGTATTATTTTAAAATACAAAAATTTGAATTTAAACAATTAATTGATGATATAACTATTAATTTTTCATCACCTTGAAATTTCGCAAGCATGAATAATATATGAAAACAATATAATCTAATAGTGGCTTTGTCAAAATTCACATCTAATTAAAAAATATTAAGTAGTGTAATATTACTTAAAGTTACACTAGGCATGTAACTTTAACCCAACACACACACACACACACACACACACACACACACACACACTATACTCATCGTTCACGCTTTGCACGTGCAATAATGCTCACACACACACACACACACTATACTCATCATTCACGCTTTGCACGTGCAATAATGCTCTTTTTTATTTATTTTTTTTTAAAGTTTAGTGTTATATGTTTAAAAGTAATACATAAATAATTGTGTGTTAAAGACACACACACACACACTATACTCATCATTCACGCTTTGCACGTGCAATAATGCTCTTTTTTATTTATTTATTTTTTAAGTTTAATGTTATATGTTTAAAAGTAATACATAAATAATTGTGTGTTAAAGAAAGAGATAAGGTAACTTGAAATAATATTTAAAATTAAGATAAAGATATTGTCCTAAGTTTTATGCAGAATGAAGAAGATAAAAGAAAAAACCTAAAACTTAGGAACAGTAAATTACTATTTTAGTCATTTTGTGTTTTTTAATTTAAAATTATTTAACTAAAAGATAAGGATATTTTAAAAAGTTTAAGAATTTGTGTGATGGTATTTTAGTACGCAAAATGTTGACACTCAAACAAGATTCCCTGTTTGGGTTTTATCATTTTATGTACCAAAATATCCTCACACAAAATCTAAAATCACATACTCTTTAGTTTAATTTTATTTTCCATAAAAGACAACAACAAGGTTAAAAGCATAATTTGGCATTATTTAAACCAACTAAGACTTTGTAACCACGTTCATCTCACTACAGGTTAGAATTCAAATCCGTTCAATTAACCTATTTCAATTTTCTATTTGAAAAGTTTGTTTCCTATTTGAATTTAAATACTCTCAATTATTCTATAAAAAAATACTTTTTTTAAAAGGAATTATGTATGGTTACTTTAAAGAAAATAAAAAGAAGAAAAAGAGTTAAATTTAAAACATAGTGATAAACTTCAAACTGAATAGTTTCTAACAGTTTCCTTCATGCACACTTCTCACTAACTCACATTTAAACGATTAACACAATCTTAACTCTCAATATTTAGAAAGATTGAAAAAAAAAAAAAAACTGTAAAAAATTGACGGAGAAAAAAAAACAACAAAAAAAATAGAAAACTCTGCAAAGAATGCATTTTAATCTTCAACACTCACAGAAAAAGACAATGAAAAAGGTTCTCTCTTATTTCTCACTTAATTTTTTTAGCTAACTAAACACAAACAAGTTTGTTTATATACTGCTACTGTTTGAGTCTCTGTGATTTTTTGCTTCAATTATTATTTACTTACAGATTTTTCAGCCTTAGATATCTTTGCTAAACTGCTAATTTTTCATCATTGGAGATTATTTGATTGGTTCCTTTTGATGGTTTGATTCTAATTTTACATTTATGCTAAGTTTAATCAAATTATGCAGCATGGTTTGCATTTATATAGTCTAACAGTTCAATTCTGTCATTTATTTAATGATCTTTAGTTTTCTTTTTATCCTTTTATTTTTTGGAAAATTATGACACTAAAGCACAATAAAAAAGAGCCTCATTACACCCGTAAAATATGTGTGCTAAGGCTAGTGTATGTGTGTGTATATATATTTCAACTTTCCTTTTTATAACCAGTACAAATACATTTCTCTTCCTCTTTTTTTTTTTTTTTTTTTTTTGAGAGAGAATTTCAAGTTATAGCGTTCGCTCTTAATGATAGTTCTTTATCATTAAACGAAGATACCGATCGGTTTTTGTATAAGCAGGGATTAAATCCTAAATGCAAATACATCTCTATTAGCTTGAGAAAGTGTAGCATTATAATACAGGCCCAATTTTTCTTTCTTTAAGATGGTTACTTCTAATAATTTTAATTTGGGTGTTTTTTAAAAGTAGGTAGTTGCATGAACATGTCATTTATCATCTTGCTTGCTTGCTTGCACACTAGTACACTCATTCGATTATTAAGATATGTTAGTACCTGGATAAGATGGTGCGTGTTGTATCACCTGAGGCAAATCAAAGTTGATGCCTTTAATGGAAGGGTACTTGGAGATGATCATGTTGAGGCTGGCTCCAGTGCCACCACCAACATCAACCAACAATGATATCCCCTCAAATCCTTCGTATTTCTCAAGAATTTTTTTCATATGTATTCCCGAGAGATCAGCCATTGCCTTGTTAAAAAAATTATTCAATGTTGGATCAGCTTTCATGTATTGGAAGATGGACATTCCATGGACTTTTTGAAAAAGATTACCTCCTCCAAGGATAGCATCCTTAAAATGTAGCCTATAACACAATGAAGCCAAAAAAAAAAAAAAAAAAAAACAAAAAAATTATAAGTAATGAAATTTAGTAATTAAACTAAGCTCAAGTCCCCATCTAAGCTGGACTATTATAATATGTTTGTGAACAAATTCACAAACATGTGTCTCTATTTAAAAATTGAAAATATTATATATATATATATATATATATGCTTGTACAAACACCATCAACCAACAATGATATCCCCTCAAATCCTTCGTATTTCTCAAGAATTTTTTTCATATGTATTCCCGAGAGATCAGCCATTGCCTTGTTAAAAAAATTATTCAATGTTGGATCAGCTTTCATGTATTGGAAGATGGACATTCCATGGACTTTTTGAAAAAGATTACCTCCTCCAAGGATAGCATCCTTAAAATGTAGCCTATAACACAATGAAGCCAAAAAAAAAAAAAAAAAAAAACAAAAAAATTATAAGTAATGAAATTTAGTAATTAAACTAAGCTCAAGTCCCCATCTAATCTGGACTATTATAATATGTTTGTGAACAAATTCACAAACATGTGTCTCTATTTAAAAATTGAAAATATTATATATATATATATATATATATATGCTTGTACAAATATTACTTTATAGATTTTTAGATTGTTAAATTTGTAAATATATTTCATATGATGTCAATTAATTATTTTTAGTTTATTGATAATATAAACAGTATATTTGTTCAAAAATAAATTTATAAAATGAGAAAAAAATTTAGTCATGGTTTTACTGTATCCGTTTAAGAATAACTTATTTAGTTTTTTGCTGAAAATATGCTAAGTATATTTACACTTGAAAAAAGTAAAAAATAGTATAAAAAAATTGGAAAAAAAAAAGAGATTTTAAAAAGCCATACATAAAAGTTAACTACAAAAAACTAATATTAAAAGCTGATGTAAAACTCACCCACTACGATAAATGAATAAGTTAATTGTGATATCTCACATTGATTAGATATTGACTAAATATTGTATGGATGTATACTAATGGTTCGGTTGGATTGAGTGAGAGGGAGAGGGAGTAGAGTAGAGTAGAGTAGATTTAGTACAAAATTAGCTTATTTTTAATTAATTCTACTCTACTTCCCCTCCACTCCCTCTCCTTCCCTCCTCCATCCAAACAGACCATAAGTTTCACATTGAAAATATATATTGGACTGTAACTAGACTCTAAAAGGAGTCTAAATTGTAAGTTGCCTACTCTTTTGGAGTATAGTGCAGGTATGATTATTGTTTTTCATATTGGCTCATTACATTATATCTAGATACGTACCAAACCTCTACTGTGGCTCTGTGTAAAGCAAACAATGAGATCGAACCCGCAGATCCTCCATCTTCATCTTGAACATAGAACTTGCCAGCTGTTGAGACTCGATAAAGTCTCTCAACACTTCCATCTTCGCAGGTTCTTATAGAGCAAGTAAGAAGTGAGTAGCTAGCAAGTAAACGCAGAATGCGATCTAGCATATAAGGAGCATCAGGGCTTTGTGTGGGAAGCTGAGAAGCAATCTCTGTGGGCGACATGTAAGCATTAGGGCTTGCCTTCGCAATGATCTCAAACAGGTTGAGCTCAATGGCAGCGTGTAGTACCATAGGAAATACGTGAGAGCTTGACAGTAGCATGGCATAGAGACATGCATCGTCATCTTCTTCATTAATAGACGAGGGTACTGTTCCCTGATTTTCAATGGAACTCATTTTTAGATTGCTTCTTTGCTTTTTCCTGTGCTTGAGGCATTGCCTGTTGTTCCATTTTAAGTAGCTTTTTTCAGTTCAAGTACCAAACAATCCTCACTTCTCACTTTCACTTCAGCTTTTGGAAATTTTCTCCGAGCACCTAACTGTCATCCAACTAACTTCTGTTGGACTTGTTGATCCACAAATGTGAAAAACAGAATCCCGACATAAGATCTCCTTACGTGATTTAACACGCATTAACAATATTTTGCTACATCAAACAAAATTAAATAATAATAATCTTACACAAGTTACCAGAATTATCATCTTTAAAATAAGAAATATGCTAATGAATACTCTTAGAGAAATGATTAATAATTCATTTAAAGAAAGTTTTTATGAGAAAAAAATGTAGTTAATATTTTAATAACTTTTTTTAATTTTTCATAAAAATTGTGTCAAATTTTTTCTAAAATAAATTATTAATTATTACTTTAAAAGCAACTATTATTCTTAAAATAATAGCAATGTTTGGAGTCATCTATATACTTCTATCCACTAAACTACATATAAAAAAAAAAGGTGAAAAAACTTGGGAATAGCGTTTTGGTTTAGTTAAGTGGTGAGCCATAAGGGTACAGTTTTCAGACAAAACTATTTAGTCAAGGGTCTTGGTCTGTATTGTCTTTTATGTTTTTCTAGGCTTTCTTTTGTTTCATTAATTTCTTAGCACTATCCACATACGCATCCCAGCATAATATAGGAGATATACATATATATATATATATATAAAAGCAAAAAAGATATCAACTTTATACATTTAACATTCAAAATCATGCATATCAATCAAGCTAAAATTGTATAAATCTACAAAATTATTACTGTAATTATTAAATTTACACTGATACTATTCATTTTGCATATAGATTTTTATAATTTATCACTATAGGGAAGTTGGGTTTTTTTTTTTTTTTTTTTTTTGAGGGTCAAAACCCTTAAAAAAAAGTATTAAAGGCCAAAAAAAGATTATTTTCAGGGTCTAGATAACCCTTGATAACCGTTAAAACAAATTCCCTCGAAATACAAATTTTGATGGCTTACATGACCCTTCAAACAATGTTTTACCCTTATGGAGAATTGGCAACTCTCGAAAAATTCAAAAAAAAAAAAAGTACAATAACCTTTCTTTTAGGATCTCCTGACCCTCAAAATAAGGTTTTTCTCTTTTTGAAAAAAATACTAAAAGTTTAAGCATTTAATTTTTTAAATTTTTTCAAAATTGTGACAATGTATGGTGTTGAAATTAATCTTAACACATATTAAGGAAATGAAGAAGAAAAAATAAACAGGGGCATAGCCAAAAATTTTTACATGGGGGGGGCCAATTCGAAGTATTGATATAAAAAACATAAATCATAAGTCTATTGAATATGAAATTTCAATTTTGATATATCTTAAACATTAATGAACATACAAGAACTGTCTAGTTCACTATAGACATATACAAAAATATCCACACAAAAAAAACATTTCATATCAAAATCATGTTTGACGACGATTTTTCATGGAATAAAATTCATCCATAATCATTTCCATGGTGAAATTCCCAGCAATTTCATTTTCTATATAAACTACCATATTATTTGCTAGAAGTTCATCCTCTATTTTATTGTGAAGTCTTGTTTTAATAGTTTTATAGCTGAAAAAGCTTGTTCTGTAGTTGCTGTAGAAACTGGAAGAGTCAACACAAGACGAATCAGTCTATCAATTAAATGATAGAATTTAGACTTCCCTGAAATTTCTAAATCCCCTACGTAGCTCAAATATTGTACCCATATTCTGAAAATCTGGATGCTTTGTCACATCAAGCTCATAATGTTGCAATTGATGCTTCAAAAGACAAATTTCCTGCTCAGTGAAATCTTGAGGATAATAATTTTCAGCCAAATTGCAAATATCACCAATTTTGAATTATCTAAAAGCATCATTAGGATTTAATGCTGAACTAAGAGTGAGAAGATCTGTTGTTAGCTCACAAAATCTACCATTCAATTCTTGCAATTGAAAATCTATTGCAACTATAAATATGTCAATTCTTAAATAATGTTCTATTGTTGTCAAAGTTTGATCTTGATGACGGAATCTATCTCGAGCTTTAGTGTAACGAGCATTTAAATCAAGAATATCAATTTCATGTTGTCCACAAAATGATGTAACACTAGCAAGTAAAGGTTCCCATCCATCATCTCTTAACTTTTGAATAAGTGATTTTGTAGTTGAAACTAAATGCATGGCATTTAAAAGATCCTGAGAATGTTGTTGCAAAGCTTGGCAAATAATATTAGTAATTCCCAGAATCTCTTTCATCATATGCAAAATTAGAACAAATTCAAATGATGTTAATACCTGATAAGCTCCCTCGGCATCACCACGTTGTTTATAATTAGCCCATTCCTCAGCAATAGTGATAGGCCATAAACTGAATGACCCCTTGTGATAGAAATTAATTAATTAATTAGCCAAGCTATTAATTAATCAATTTATCATGCAAACGCGTGGTAGCACAAACAAATCACCAATAACATAATAACGCAGCAGAAAATAAATAACACGGTGATTTGTTTACGAATAGGGAAAATCTAACGGCAAAAACCCCACCGGGTGATTTTTAGGTCACCATTCGTGAAACTCCACTATTATCACAACAAGTGGTTACAAGTAAAAGAATCCCAAGTACCTTACCAACCTATAGTTGAACCCTTACCCCAATACCCAATTGGACTTATTCTGTAGTGACAGTTCCCCTTTCAGATGCACGACTCCCAAGTACGTGACTAACCAATTGCGCGGATCCCAATACGTGACTTCAATTATCAACTAAGCAGGTTGTTAGTTGCAAAGTTCTTCAGTTCATCCACACGATGAAGATCAAGAAGATGCTTGGTCACAAAACCCTACGGTGCACATACACAGTAACTTTTTCAAGAGAAAGAGATGAACTAGAGCAAGAACTTTGTCTCCAGTCACAATTTGCTTGAACAGAGTTTGCTCAAAGCTTGTGCAACTTGTGAACTATTTGACGGCCCTTAAAACAATCCTTTTATATGTCTAGGGTTAGGAGAAAAGAAGGCCCAAAGACATATTCACGGATCCCAAGAAAATCAAAATTGAATTCTGAAAATCTTAAACCTCGATAGATAAGAGGTGTCGAGCAGCTGTCAAGCAGGTGTCAAGCACACCAAACTTTGAACAGCTTTCTTAAGCTCGATAGATACAGCTGTCAAGCTTTAATGAATTTGCACTATCAACTTGTTTTCTTGGACAGACTTGAAGGCTTCAACACTTGATCTTGAAACATGATTTCTTGAAGTATTTAAACACATCCTAAATCTACCCAAATACAAGTAAAGTGCGTTTTGTCAAAGGATAAGCCAATTACATAAAGTCATGACATATGTTCTTAACATGTGAAACACGTATGTCCTAACAATCTCCCCCTTTGGCAATCTGTGATAAAACCACAACAAACAAATGAACATATGAGAGAAGTCATAAGTCACTCAACTCATATTCACTTATTAAATACAATAAAATCTATCTTAACACAAACTCTTGAAAAACTTTGCAAGAAGAGAGTTTATGGCAAGTAGACTTTGACAACCTATATTTCTGAAACACTTTAAAACAAAACTCATCAAGGCATCTTTATGTGAAACAGAATTAATAGATTGCATACAAGTATAAGAAACATGTGTATTAAGGGAGAAAAGAAACAACACATGAAAGGGTAGGTGAAAGAAAAACATACATCAATATAAAGAAAGAGATAAGTACAATGTATGTCTATAAATGGTAATAAGACCTCATGTACAAGAGTAATGTATCTAAAAGGAAAGAAAACAAAAGATAAATACTATCCTCACTACATCCCTCAAAATGTATCAACACTCCCCCTAACAAAAATGGTCCTATACTAACTCTCCCCCTAAGACTGAGTACTCCCATATCAAAACTACTTTCCCTTTTTGTCACGAGTGACAAAGGGTAAGAGTGTCAAGTAGACATCTCATCGGTAGAGCTAGCATCTCCATCAGCATCATCGTCATCACCATCAACATCATCCTCATCCTTAGAAACAGAAGCCACAGGAGAAGGTGGTGAAGGAGTAGTCTCAGGAGTAAAACCACCCATGGACGCTTGTCACCATGCAATACGACCTACATGAACGTTCACCTGATACAACTCCATAGAGAGTGTATCTAGGCGAGCATCCATGTGCTGTAGTTGCGCCATGATGTCTTCTAAAGTCACATCGCCCAAAGAAGAGGGAGGAGCGGATGAGGATGGAGCAGAACGGGATGGAGCTGAATGGGAGGGAGGAGCTGCTAAATCCAACTGCCGCGACCGAAGCTGGGCCTCGCTACTTTTAACGGTAGCGTAATCTATGGAACATATGATAGTGAAATGGTTGGAAGAGGGAAAAGGAAGGGAAAAATGGCGTAAGATCCTCGTGATAGCGGAAGGAAAGATGAGCTTATCACGGGACACCAAATCTAGATGAACATCTATAATAGACATAATGAAATAAGAAGGGAAATCTATAGTAAGATGCTCAAAAAGAGATAACAAAAATCAAGCTCGAGGCTCTGTAATGGAGTTATAGTGAGAGAGTGGATGCAAAACAAAGGTCATCACCATGTTCATGAATCTAAGACCTTTAGCAAAAGGTCGACATGGTTAAACAGATGCTCACCCCAAGCAGAAGGGCACTCACAAAAAGCAGACATGAGCTCATCCCTGGACACAGTCCTCAGATGCTCACAACTAGGATAGTCAGGAAACTCTATCCTAAGGAATCGAAGCACATCCGCAACAAGTTGCGGTGTGATAGGAATGTGCGTACCTTGAATGCGAGTGAAGAAAAGAGGTACTAAATGATCAATCCCATGCATGTTGGAGTAAAAGCTCGATCGATCCACCAAGTGTCGAGAAGCTATCGAGGATGCAGAACCATTCTCAATCGATCCACCAGGTATTGAGAAGCTGTTGGGATTGCGATTAGAAAAAGCTGAAGAAGCTCGACAGACAGCAAGGTATCGAGGAGGTATCGAACTAGCATTTAAAATCAGTTTTTTGAGATGTGAAAAACATAGACATGGATGCAATCCAACAAGCAACTCAACCAATGATCCACTCAACATATTAAGCTCTTAAAATCATCTCTCAATAATAATTTTAAGCACATAGATCTCCAAAAAGAAACACACACACACTAAACAAGTCTAACTAATTTTATATTTCAAAAACAAGTTACGACAGTTTAGTAAGCATACATTAACACATATAAAAGCTTGTGATGGCGAAATCACATTGTACCTACCCATGTATTAAGAATAGCAAAGAATATTGCATGTTGTGTGTGAAAAACATCACAAGATTGCATAAATGTATACATGTTATGACGATTTGAGATATAAGAAAATTGCTTTAACTCACACATAATCATAACTGCTTGATGGGGACTATCACCTTCGAGGTACATCCTATAACTCCCACATATCTTAGAATACACGCTTGCAATCATTTTTAAAGCATTTTTTATCTTTTTATTTTTGATTTTTCTTTGCATATTTTTCTTTTAAGCATATCATGCATGGGCATATTAGAGAGAGAAAAGAAATACCCAATGATATTTGACATTTCAATTTTGCTATGCCTAAGCACACAAATGTCATTGACACTGCACTTTTGTAGTGTATATACACTCCCCTTATCATGTGTATAAAGAGAGAAAAGAAACAACACATGTAGAGATAGGTGAAGAAAAACATACATCATCATATATATATATGAAAATAAAGTACAATGTACGTAAATAAATAATCACAAGACCGGTATACAAGAGGCTAATATAAAAAGAAGAAAAGAAAAGTACATAAGAACCTCACTACGTCCCTCAAAAAGTATATACACTCCCCCTATCAAAAATGTCCTATACTAACTCTTCCCCTAAATACAAGACTACTTTTAAACCAAAACTACTTCCCTTTTTTGTCACGAATGACAAAGGGCAAGTCACTGAGAGGTAGTCATCTCGTCATCACTGGAAGAGCAAGCATCATCATCCTCATCATCACCAACACCATCATCCTCTTCAGTCGAGGCCTTTGGAGAAGGAGATGGAGAAGGATTGAAATCACCAATACGAGCCTACGTGCGGGCAATGCAATCGACTCGGGTGTTTATCTGACACATCTCATCTGTGAGATAGTCAAGACAACCACCAAAGTCAGCCTCCATCCGCTGAAGTTATGCCATGATGGCCTCCAAGGTCACACTGCCAGTCACAAAGGCAGAAGGAGCCAAGGAAAGAGGAACAACAGACGTTGCAGAATTGGTCGTCTCCATCCGTGGTTGCTTTGGTCGAAGCTAGGCCTCACTTCGACGAATAGAACCGGCGTTGATGGCACCCATGGTGGTGAAGAAAGGAGAGGAAGGAATGGAAATGTGAGAGTATGTGAGGATACATGTAGACGCTTGGCCTTGATCGGGACCAATAGCGGAAAACCTGCTGCCACCGTCGTAAGCCCTCGTTCGACCACTCGCCAAGGCGACAGATCCCGTGCGCGTGGGGCCCTACTAGAGGGCCCCTCTCAATATGCATGTGCGTGTGTTGTTCACGCAAAGCTTTAAGTGCTCTCTCTCTCTCTTTCTGGAGGAAGGTAGGTCTACCTCTGGTGTTATGGCAGGAATCTAAGCCACATTTTAAGGGATTACCAAAGGTAAGTGGAGTCGCCACCAATCATTGGGTTTTTCTAAGGTGTGATTGGTCACCTATTTCTAGTTGATTTTATTACCAATCCCAGGTTAAGAAAAAGGGCATTTTTCCTAATCTGATGTGGATGGAAAAAAATCTTGATTCTTAGGTCTTGAAGTTTGGTTATGTGTGGGGAAGGTGTTAGGCACCCCACAACGCCTGTTCAAGGACAGTCATTTGTTTTGATAAAACCTTAATTTTCGGAAATTGGCAGCAAAAACATGATTTTGTCATTGGCTTTCAGGCTTTACATGCATGGGGGCATGGAGGTTTTGGCTTTTGAATGGGCGTGGTCCCAATCTATGCTTTCCTAAGGCATTAGGCAAAGCACCATATTTCCACAGTGAAAACCTGGCGACGTGTCACCTTATTTTCACGATAGAAATGAGGCATTGCTTGCCTTAGGTGACACGGACCGTGACAATCACATTGAGAGGGGGCAAACAAATATATATATATATATATATATACATACATACATATATCATGCACAATGCAAGCATACAGAGTACGAAAGTAAATGCCTACATCCCTAGAGCATGGCCCAATATATAGGTGCAGGAAAATAAATAGGGGTCGCCATACTTTAGAGATGAGAATGAATGGTACAAAGCATGATTTACCTAATACAAACCATCTAAGGGAGAAAGGGAGGAGGACGGAGGGGGTTTAAAGAGTACATAACCAATGGGAAAAAGCTAAACCCAAAACCTACTAATTGCAACTGCTTGGCTTGACCACATGCTTGCATTTGTGCCCCTTTTGCTTGCGTCTAGGAGATCGCGCCCTAGCTCCATGTGTCCTCAGTTCATGTGTGTACATGCAAAGGCAAGGACAAGAAACCAGCAGACAAGTAATGGAAAGGGAAATATGCATAGATGATGGCAAAAGGGTGCAAAGCAAACAAGCAAGATAGACATGGCAAGCATAGCACGTGACAAAAGCACGAAAGCTAACCAACAAGCAAAAAGGCAAACAAGCAAGAAAACACACAAAAGGTGGTGTCCACAAGGGAAAAATGTAGGTTCGAATCTTATGTCCATAGCTTCATTGTGTCGAAGCATGGACGACACACTAGCAAGGAAGACTCATGCATGAACATGTGAGCAAACATGTGAAGATGCATATAAAGTAAACGAGGGCACAAACAAGCATGGTAAGCACATCATCGCATGGAGCAAAAAAGGGGAAAGGTATGCACAGAGCAACTGGCACCATAGCAATGCATCCCAAGTGGTTACATCCAAACAAGGCCTCATGGGCGTCGGATGTAACCATACAACCACAACCCACTAAGGGTGTCAAATGTGGTAAAGCCTAGAACTAGAGAGGCTAACACAGAAGATAAAGCATAGAAGCAAGCGAGCATAGACATGCAAATGGGGTGATCCAAACCCTTTGATATAGGCCAAGGTATATGGATGATGACAAAGACCACAGGGTCTAGATCGGATCCTAACCACTAGGCCAAAACACAAGAAAGAAAGATAATGCGACAAAAGGGCTACAATAGCACATGGTAAGAAAAATATAGCCTAGGTCTAGGTACGCAAACATGGCATGGAACACACAAGCATAAAGGACATAGATCCAAGCACACAAGCATGGGAAAACATAGATTTAGACACACAAACATAGATTTAGGCATAGGCATGGCAACACATGCGTGAAAATGTGAAAATTTAGCACATAGACATGAAAGAACATGAATCCAATCGTATAAGCATGTACAAATGCAGATCTAAGCACAAAACATGGCGACAAGCATACGAAAATCCAAGCAAAGCATAACCATTGACATGATATCAAGCGTGTGAGCATATAACCCTAACATCAAAATAAAGCAAAAAGAGGAATGAAACAAAGGAAACATGGCATAAGAACCCTAAGCATGTATATCTAAACATATAAGCATGTAGAAACATAGGTCTAAGCACAAAACATGGCATAAAAACCCTAAGCATGTAGATCTAAGCAAAGAACACACATAAAGCAAGAAGCATGCTAAAGAAAGCAATAAATCATGTTATGCAAGCTAAAAAAAAAACTAGATAAAAGCGAGAAAGAGTTTGGAAGGTTAGGGGTGTGGATGATAGGTAAAAAGCTACATCCACACTCCTAAACCCCAAATCCAAAGTGTAGAATCAAGGAAAGGAAGATTGGGTACCAAAGCAATATCTTGTGTTCTTGGTGAAGAGGAAAGAATCGAGAGACTTCGATGTGATTTTTTGGAGTTTTTTTGGGTGTTTTTTTTGGTGTTTGGGAGAGAGAAAAAAAATGTAGAGAAGAGTTAGGTAGAGAGCAAATTTCATAAAAATGTGTCCTGGTCTGATGGGTACCTGGGGCCTCAAACCTCCTCTGATTGGGCTGATCTTGACACCGTTGGATTGATCTTCATTTTCAGTTTCTAAAAATGTATGAAACTCAAAAATCCAACAGTCAGATCAAAAGTTATGGCTTTCGAAAGTTTATGGTGCACTAATCGGCGCGTCATCCCGATTTTCATGATATCTCAACCGTTCTAACTCCGATTTTGACCCATGAACAGTCGTTGGAACAATTGGACAATTTTTGCAATGGAATTGGTTTCAACCCGTTCTGACAGCCAAATCAAAAATAGGGTTTCTGGGGCCCACCGGGAGTCAACTCCAAGTCAAACTTGGTCAAAGCTAAAAATCTTCGAGGAGCTTGGGTTTGATATAAAACCATGAAAAATTTTGTTTTGTGAGGATTTTGACCTTATTTGACCTTTGGCCAACCTAGGGCTGACTATGAGCATTTTGGCTGAAAAACGTACTTTGGGTGCTTTAATGTCTGAACGGGTTGCACCACGTCATTCTGGATGTCTTTGTGGCCCCATGGAGAGAAAATGATATTTTTGGATTTTTCGAGGTTCGACACACAAATTGAGGACAGAAAAAATACGGTATCAACAGCTACCCCTTCTTTTTCTGATACCTCGAGTGTAATGAGAGGTGTCGGATAAAGGACATGATTTCATATTTTGTCGCCCCTAAATTGTGTGCAGAGGCTATTCATGGATCGAGATCAGTTTTTTTTACCTAATGTGGTCAAGCTGTTGCAGTTTCTTTTGAAACACTTTTTGGACTTAAGGTCAGTGTATATTTTTCTTCTTCTTCTTCTTTCTTTCTTTTTTTTTTTTTTTTTTTGGGGGGGGGGGGGGTGGGGTGGGCTAGGTAGAAAAACATGCAAATGTTGGATGCTATGGATGCAGAAAATAAAATGCTAGGCAAAGTAAGAGGACTTACCTGGTGATTAGGAACTTAGGATTCTTTAGGAACTTAGTGATTGTGGGGTGGTGAGATGTATGGCCCCGCCATTAGTTAGCCTTAAAATAAGATTATTAGAGGATAGAAGATATCTGGATAGCATGCTTGGTGAATGATTCCTACGCCTGGAAGCATGGGGAAGTTCTTACACCGTGGAAGTGTGGAAAAGGTCCTATACTGTGGAAGCATGGAAGATTGTGCTGATCCGTTGTTGGGTATCAAGCACCAAGAGTGGAGAAGTTCCTACATCGTGGAAGTGTGCAAAGGGTCCTACACCATGGAAGCATAGAAGATTGTGCTGGTCCGTTGTTAGGCATTAAGCACCATAATGGCTCCTAGAACAAGAGAGGAGAAGTTCCTACACTGTGGAAGTGTGGAAAGGGTCCTATACCATGGAAGCATGGAAGATTGTGCTGATCCGTTGTTGGGTATCAAGCACCAAGAGTGGAGAAGTTCCTACATCATGGAAGTGTGGGAAGGGTCCTACACCGTGAAAGCATAGAAGATGGTGTTGGTCCGTTGTTAGGCATTAAGCACCATAATGGCTCCTAGAACAAGAGAGGAGAAGTTCCTACACTGTGGAAGTGTAGAAAGGATCCTACACTATGGAAGCATGGACGATTATGCTAATCCGTTGTTGGGTGTCGAGCATTATAATGATTCCAATGTCGTGGTAGCATGGAGAAGTTCCTACACTGTGGAAGTGCAGAAAGGGTCCTATATCATGGAAGCATGGACAATTGTGTTGATCTGTTGTTGGGTATTGAGCACTATAATGATTCCTATGCTGTGGTAGCATGGAGAAGGTCCTACATTGTGGAAGTGTGGACAGGGTCCTATACCTTGGAAGCAAGGGATGATTATACTGATCCATTGTTAGGTATCAAGCACCATAATAGACTCCTACGCTATGGTAGCGTGGAGAAGTTCCTACACCGTGGAAGTGTGGAAAGGGTCCTATATCGTGGAAGTGTGGAAAGGGTCCTATATCGTGGAAGCATAAAAAGATTATGCTAATCCATTGTTGGGTATCAAGCACCATAATAAATTCCTACGCTGTGGTAACGTGGAGAAGTTCCTACACCATGGAAGTGTGGAAAGGGTCCTACACTGTGGAAGCACGGACGATTGTGCTGATTCGTTGTTGAGTATTGAGCACTATAATGATTCCTGCACAGTGGTAGTGTGGGGAAGGTCCTACTCCGTGGAAGTGCGGAAAAGGTCCTATTTCGTGGAAGCATGGATGATTGTGCTGATTCGTTGTTGGGTATCAAGCACAATAATGATTCTTATGTCGTGGTAACATGGAGAAGGTCCTACACCGTGGAAGTGTGGATATGTTGCCTTTAAAAGAGCTGCTGAGATTCCTACGCTGTGGTAGCATGAAAAAGTTCCTACACTGTGAAAGTATGGAGATGTTGCCTTTAAGAGGGCTGTTGAGATTTTGGAAACTGCCGTTGAAAGGGCCACTGATATATGTGAAAAACAATGCCTCTAATTAGAACTTACATGCATAGTTCTAGGAAATCACCTTTAAGAGGGCTGCTATGTATATGAAAGACAATGGCTCCAGTTAGGACTTATATGTATACTTTTGGAAACTACCTTTAAGAGGGCCAATGCTGTGTGCAAGAAACAATGCCTCTAAGTAGGACTTACATGTATAATTATGGAAATCACCTTTCAAAGGGTTGCTGCTGTATGTGTGCAAGAAACAATGTCTCTGGGTAGGACTTGCATGTACAATTATGGAAATCGCCTTTACAAGGGCTACTAATGTATGCAAGAAACAATGCCTCTAGGTTGGACTTACATGTACAGTTCTAGATGTCGCTTTTAAAAGGAATGCTGATGTATGCAACAAACAATGCTTCTAGGTAGGACTTACATGTATAATTTTGGATATCGCCTTCAAAAGGGCTGTTGATGTGTGATATTGGTAGCACTTGCATTGCACCATATCCTCACGGGTTTATCAATTCAATCTAATAGTGATCAATCCATTAAGGGAGAAGAAAAAGGGAGAGACCACACAAAATAAAAGCTGCCTCAATATAGGTTTTTGTATGGTTCTTGACATGAGAGGAAAAGTTCCTGGCGGGACGGACCTGTTCTTGCATACTGATCAGCAGAAAATAGGCTAAACAATGCAAAAAAAAAAAAAGCTACCCTAGTATAGGATTTTGTGTGGTTCTGAATCGACGGACCGACTTGACATTATTTTGAACTCGTACTAGACGATTATACCATTACGGGTTCCTTGGTTTGTTGAATTCTGGATTCGAAGTTTTGGGCAAGATCCCTTCTTGGAAATGCTGACACTCTTGGTCATATCTACACAAGAACTTCCTGGATGTTAAGTTCTGTGTGATCTTGATGTATTGTGCATGCTGGGCACCTATTCAAGCTCTCACGGGGAGAGATTCCTCCTTCTCCTAGTGGATATCTTGAATTGCACTAGATAAAGGGAATACCATCTATGGTTTGAAAATGTCAGAAATAAAACTGCCCCAGTATTAGTATTGAGACTGGGGCCAACCCTTGGGCATTGGGGATCATGTCTAAGGCAATGACCTAGGCATCCTCTGTTGGGATGAGTTCGAGAGGCTTGAAAAGTGTTTAGGGCAATGATGCCCGAATGGTGTTTAAAACCTAGAGTTAAGCATTTGAATCTTTTAGGTTAAGGTCTTTTTGAAGGTGCCTGGTAATGACGCAAGGAGGCTTGCATAAGCTGTTGCAATCTTAAAACCTCATTTTTTTGGAAATTCCTTGGGAAGAAACGAATAACCCTGAAGGATTTGTTTTTGGACTTGAAAATTTTGGAGGATCCGAAAACCTTATCATTTGAAATCTTTGAGGGTTATTGTTTTTCCCTTTTGTTTTAATTGGTTTTGAAAATCAGGTTCACAAATTTTGGAAATTCATTCTTGATCATGAAAATCTGTTTGAATGCATGTACCACAAGAAGGGCTTGTTAAGGCCATGTTTCCTATGTGGTTTGTAAGTGTATGTGCTCGATGGCTATCATTTACCCTAGATAGGGAACATGCTCGCAAGCAAGGATTTCTTGAGCAAAGTGCTTCTGTTTACCAAATGCATGGGTGTCCCTTTTTAAGCTATGTAGGGAAAACATGAATGATTTGTTTGGCTTTTTGAACTCATTGGGTGGGTTGGGAGGGGACCCTACCCTTTTTGAGGCATGATGCCTTGGCATAAGCGAATGATTCCGTCATCAATGATTGACTAAATGTTCAATGTGCCATGACCAACCGATCCTCAGTGATTGGTGAGGTTTGTAATGTGGCCTTGGGGTTAATTGGATGCTTGAAACGAAGGATATCAAGCTCAAAACTTTCACATGTGGGTGATTATTTGGCATAAGCTCCACAGACTAAGTAGTCGCTCTCAATTAGGAAGGACTTTCTCAGGACTATAATGTAAGGATATGGGTTTCCTAGGCTCATGGGAGGATATTTTGGCTGTGAAATTCTTTGAAGGGTTTCCTAAATTCAAGGATTACACTTCATCAAAAGCATTTTGGTTGCCTCTCATGCTTGGCTATATCCTCAACTTGAGTCCATTTCTTGAATTTTGTCCATTTCATTTTTTCTGGGGCTTTCATTTGATTTCCTTTAGCCCATGTCTCTGGATTGTTTCGGGTTGAAATTTTCTTTTGCCCTTTCTTCGCTTGGGACTTGATTGCCCATGACTTTTGTCATTCGATTTGGGCTCTTTTCTCATTTTTTTTTTTCAATTAGAGACTCATTTGATTGACTCAAATATTGGAAGTCACCTAGCATGAGGTCCTTGTAACCATCTAACTCACCCCAGTGTGGGGGTAATCCTTGACTGGGTTAAACAAGAAATGAATTCAACAAGCTCAACTAGGCTAGTAAGGGATATTTCTTTGCAAGTGGGACGGTAGTGAAATGAATGCCTTTCTCCGTCATCTTGAATGCTTACTTCTTAGCCTTAGTAGCTTATGTGCCAAATTATAAATTCGGGTGATTTTTTTAAAAATACATTTTCTTTCTGACTCAAAAGGGCTATCAAGTGATATAACGGTTTGGATAGTTGAAACAAATGCCTCCATCATTTCAAATCTAATCAGTTGGTTAATGAAACTTGAACATATGGTCATTCACTAATTCAGGGTCCACGCCAATCCTGGGTAGGACCTCCCCGAGGGAGGTTGATTGTCAAGAATTGAATGTGCCCTTTGCAAAAGTGGTGAATGTTTTAGGAATGTGGAGTTATTGAGATGGGATGTCATGAGGTGAGTGTTTAGGGATCATGTGCCCCTTATCCCTAGTAAGGGACAACCTCTTCACTCAAACAACTCTTTTCCCACAAAAGGGGTTTTGGCATTAACTTGCCGCTCTTAGAAGATGCATGTGCTTTACAAAACATATTTTCATGATTTGATGTTTTAATTTGAACCTTTATGCTTTGATCTTATTTTGAAAAATCTTTTTTTTTGGGAAAAATGTGTACAAGATTGCAACGAACCTAAGCCAACTGAGGTGGGAGAAGGTTTTGTTGAGATAGTGTTTGGGATGTAGTGACAAGGCCAAATCTGGATTCCAGTGTTTCGGATGGATGGCATTCCCAATTTCCAAAAGCTTTCACATAGATCCACTTAGGGGATGGAGGTCTTCCCTTTGTAAAGAAGCCTTAGGTGATTGATTCCACGCTTGGCATACTTCTTGGGATGAAGATTTTCTGATTTATGGTGAAGATTCTTGTGAGGCACAAGTAATAAACTTCATTTTCATGTCAATCGTCGAAATGACCTGTCAAGGCAATGTGCCACATTTGAGAACTATTAAAGGCAATATGAGAATGATAGAAGGGATGCTAATGCAATTCCCTGAAATTTCGATGGGGCACTGTTGCCCAGGTGTTGAGCAGGTGAATGGCTTTATCACAAATGCTTAGATGTTTGGTCGTCACTATTCATTGAAGAATGCGATGTGAATGACATCTCTTTGGCTTGATTAAAGCATGTCCCTGAAAAGGAGATTGATTGAAGGGAGTTAGAGACTTGTTTGGGCTATGATAGACTCGATAAAATTGGAAGCATTTTGGCTCTCATTTGACTAAATTTAATCCCTTTACTCTTCCTCCATGGTTCACATGTGGGCATTCATTATGAGCAAGTTCTAACACTGTATTGTTGAAGTAGTCGAAGCTAATTTCTCATGGATTTGAGATTTTTCAAGTGAATCACCATGACTAAGGTGGTCCCAATACTGTTTGAATGTTCTTGAGAAGGAAATGGTCCAGGTTAAGTGATAAGTGAATGCTTTGCTCATGGCAAGATCCGATAAAATTGGAGATAGTTCATGATTCTTCCTGAATGTAAGCTTGGTTTGCCATTTTTTATTATCAACGCGGAAGTCAGGCTTCCAAGGAATGCTTCGAGTAAGCTAAAAAATCTTCTGATGGCCTTGCAAAGAAATTGAGACTGTGGTCCTTACTAAGGTTCAAGATGCTGTTGAGGATATTGAAAAGAAGTCCATTTGAAGGGGAGAGACCATGCAAAAAAAGTTTCCCCAGTGTGGCATTTTCCATGGTCTCTCAATCACTTTCACAGCTTGGTGAGATTTTCAACTAAAGGGTGTGAGGAATCACATATCAAGAAACCTAAAGACATCTCAGGATACTTGGAGAAAGGGAAGATTTTTTTAGGAAGACCCGAAGGTAAGAGAAAGTTTTTTTTCTAAGGAAGTCCCGAAGGAACCACCTAGACTACTCTGAGGTAAAAGAAGATTTTTTTTTTTCTTGGGGAATATCCAAAGGAAACACCTAGACTACCCGAAGGTAAAAGAAGATTTTTTTTTTTCCCTGAGGGGAATTTGATGGAACCCCCTAATCTACCCAAAAAAGGGGAAAGAAGATTTTGTCTTAGGGGAATACTCGAAGGAAACACCCAGATTACCCGAAGGCAAAAAAGGATTTTCTAAGGAAGACTCAAAGGAAAAGCCTACTAAGGCAAGCTGATGCTAACAAAACTTGAGTTGTTTGATCTTGCTCGAAAGATGTTGGGTTCTTTTCACCCTTTTGAGATGCCTTGACAAAGGAGCTTGCAAATTGTACGGATCAACTTTGATTTTTGGCAAAATTCTGCTCCTAGGCTTGCGATAGCTAGCCTTCATGGATAATGTGGAGGTTGCACAAGATGGTTTTTTAATGGTCTTATGGGAATGAGACCACTAAAAATCAGCCCCAGTATCATATTGAGAGCTACTAAAGGCTTTGCCTTCTTTCGATCCATATGGACGTCTTGTGGATCATTGATCTCATCAATCATGTTGTTAATGTTTCACTAGAATTGGCTGTTGCTCATACTTGAGGTAGGAAATTCAGGACCTTTGGTGGCTTCCTTGAAGGAAATTGGTCAAAATTCACTAGAGTAGACAACTCGGGTTATGCCTCTCTTGATACTTAATAAGTGGAAGCCAGTTCCTGAAAAAGGAAATTCAAAAGACTAAAGTTAGTAGGAAATCTTTGCCCTAAGAGGATTCGAAAAAATTGGAAATACCTAGGCCCTCCTCCAATAGAGTTGCCCCATGCATCCTTTTAATTGTCTATTCTCATGTCCAACATAGATGTCTCATACTGATTGATGGAGATGTTGCATCCACAAGATAACCCGAAGTAGGTTTATTGCAATCATCGACTCCTTGAAGCAAGTTCTTGAATGAGCTATTCAAGGCTCATGCATTCAGAAATGGTTCCACAAGCTTCTATCATGACCTCAACTAAGGTAAATTTGAAGAACATGGATGACCCTTCGATCTGTTGGAGACAACCCTATGAAAATTGCACCGGAATTCATGATGCTTTTATTGCCATTGGCTTCATCTTTTTTTTTCCTGGGAGAAGGATCGAGAAAAATTCTGCCCCATTATGGCATTTTTCTGGTCTTTTGACTGTCTAAACAGCCTCTTGAAGATTCTTAGCTAACATGAACTGAGACTTCGGTTTGCAATCTTTGTTCTTGCACATATCCTTTTGTATAAGCTGGGAGATACATGAATCTCGAACTTTTGGACAGCATGGATCTCTTGGACCTTTAGATCTCTTGAGGGGGGGGGGGGGGAGCCCTTGGACTCTTGACAATCTTTCTTGGATCTTCCTTGAGAGAAATCTTGAATTCTTAATGTTTTAGGATCCTTGACAGTCTTTTGGCAGCATTTCCTCCTTGAACGGAGTTTCGATTACTTGCTACAAATTTTATCTTTGCACAATTAGGTGACAAAACCAAATAGTGTATGCATGAGTGCCCTTGTAGGGTCGTAAACCCTTAGGGATAGGGTATGATCTAGCATGTACAAGCAATGAGGTTGCTTTTCCTAGGGGTTTAATCATGGATGTTGTGCAAACAGGATAGAGAGAACCTAGAGTAGAGCACAATTTCTTTGGCGAAGCAAAAAGGGCGCACCTGTTACAAGACACTTTCCCTTAACCTCTAGCCTTAAAATGGTATCCTTTTCTAGGCTTGGATGTTCACTCTTTAGGTTTCACCTAGTCCTTATGGGCTTTGGGCTTGATCTGGTCCTTATGGGTTTGACATAACTAGGCCAACTGTATGCAAAGGCTTAACTGATAGGTGGTTCCTGTCCTAGGGTACTCAATTGCCATACCCCTCCCTTCATGGAAGTTATGGGGTAGGATGGATTGAGGGAGCATTTTCAGCTACTCCTATCCACCCATGGACCCAGAAGTGCCTACAACATCGACCCTGAAGCAAACTATGGGTAACATTGTCGATGTATCTGTCCATACACCTACAGATGGGGTGATGAAATCCCCAAAAGATGTAAGACCACGCCAGCAGTGCAGAGCCCAGGTTCGGCTTAAAAGGGTGTATATGTCATGCAATTCTTAATGAAGGGGAAATACTTTTTCAAAGCACAGCAGATATATATATATATATATATATATATGGAAAGTGGATAAAGGTGTAGCGGAAATTAAATTTTGCTACCCTATGTTTGCATGTGAGGAAAGCGGAAAAGCCCCATGTGAAAGTACCTCACAGCCACCTTTTCGGAAAAGGATTTTTGGAAAATTTTTTTTTGCTCTTTTGAAAATGGTATACTAGGATATAGTAGAAGTCCTTTTTCAAAAGGAAAGCCCCGGAGGCCAACACCAATTTCTGTGTTTTTAAAAGTCAAGGTCCAAAGATTATGGTTTTATCAAAAGCTCTAAAGGTTAAACTCTCATTGATCCCCAGTGGAGTCGCTAGTCTATCGACACTTGGCCTCGATCGAGAACGACAGTGGAAAACTCGTCGCCACAGTCACGAGTCCTCATTTGACCACCCGCTGTGGTGACAGCTCCCGTGCGCATGGGGCCCCGTTGGAAAGCCCGTTTCAATATGCATGTGGATGTGTTGTTCACGCGGAGCTTTGGGTGCTCTCTCTCTCTCTCTATCTCTTTGTGGAGGAAGGTAGGTCTACCTCTGGTGTTATGGCAAGAATCTGGGCCACATTTTAAGGGATTACCAAAGGTAAGTGGAGTCGCCACCAATCATTGGGTTTTTCTAAGGTATGATTGGTCACCTATTTCTAGTTGATTTTATTACCGATCCTAGGTTAAGAAAAATGGAATTTTTCCTAATCTAATGTGGATGGCAAAAAATCTTGATTCTTAGGTCTGGAAGTTTGGTTACGTGTGGGGAAAGTGTTAGGCACCCTACAATGCCTGTACAAGGATAGTCATTTGTTTTGATAAAACCTTAATTTTCGAAAATTGGTAGTAAAAACATGATTTTGGCATTGGCTTTCGGGGCTTTGCATGCATGGGGGCTTGGAGGTTTTGGCTTTTGAATGGGTGTGGTCCCAATTTATGCTTTCCTAAGACATTCAGCAAAGTACCAGATTTCCACTGCAAAAACCCAGCAACTTGTCACCTTATTTTTGTGGCAGAAACGAGGTATCGCTTCCCTTAGGTGACATGGACTGTGACAACTACACTAGGAGGGGGCGAACAGACACACACACACACGCGCACATATATATATACACATGCATACATCATGCACAATGTAAGCACATAGAGCAAGAAAGTAAATGCCTACATCCCTAGAGCATGGCCCAAAATATAGGTGTAGGAAAATAAACAGGGGTCGCCATACTCTAGAGATGAGGACGAATGGTACAAAGCATGATATACCTAATACAAATTGTCTAAGGGAGAAAGGGAGGAGGAAGGAGGGGGTTTAAAGAGTACATAACCAAAGGGAAAAAGCTAAACCCTAAGCCTACTAACTGTAGCCGCTTGGCTCAACCACATGCTTATGTTTATGCCCCTTTCGCTTGTGTCTAAGAGATCGCGCCCTAGCTCTATATGTGTACATGCAAAGGTAAAGACAAGAAACCAACAGACAAGCAATGGAAAAGGAGAGATGCATAGATGATGGCAAAAGGGTGCAAAGCAAACAAGCAAGATAGACATGGCAAGCATAATAGGTGACAAAAGCACGAAAGCTAACCAACAAGCAAAAAGGCAAACAAGCAAGAAAACACACAAAAGGTGGTGTCCACAAGGGAAAAATGTAGGTTCAGATCTGATGTCCATAGCTTCATTATGTCAAAGCATGGAGGTCACACTAGCAAGTAAGACTCATGCATGAACATCTGAGCAAACGCGTGAAGATGCATATAAAATCGACGAGGGCACAAAAAAGCATGGCAAGCACATCATCGCACGGAGTTGAAAAGGGGAAAGGTATGCACGAAGCAACCGGCACCACAGCGATGCATCCCAAGTGGTTACATCCAAACAAGGCTTCATGGGCATCGGATGTAACCACATAGCCAAAACCCACTAAAGGCGTTAAACGTGGTAAAGCCTAGAATTAAAGAGGCTAACACAGAAGATAAAGCATAGAAGCAAGCGAGCATAGACATGCAAATGGGGTGATCCAAACTCTTTGATATGGGCCAAGGTATATGGATGATGACAAAGACCACAGGGTCTTGATCGAGTCCTAACCACTAGGCCAAAACATAAGAAAGAAAGATATAGCAACAAAAGGACTACAATAGCACATGGCAAGACAAACATAGCCTAGGTCCAGGCACGCAAACATGGCATGGAACACACAAGCACACAGAAAACTAGCATAAAGCACATAGATCCAAGCACACAAGCATGGGAAAACATAAATCTAGACACACAAACATAGATTTAGGCATAGGCATGGCAACGCATGCGTGAACATGTGAAAGTTTAGCACATAAACATGGAAGAACATGAATCCAAGTGTATAAGCATGTACAAATGCGGATCTAAGCACAAAACATGGCGACAAGCATATGAATATATAAATCCGAGCAAAGCATAACCATAGACATGATATCAAGCATGTGAGCATATAACCCTAACATCAAAATAAAGCAAAAAGAGGAATCAAACAAAGGAAACATGCATAAAAACTTTAAGCATGTAGATCTAAACATATAAGCATGTAGAAACATAGGTCTAAGCACAAAACATGGCATAAAAACCCTAAGCATGTAGATCTAAGCAAAGAACGCACATAAAGCAAGAAGCATGTTAAAGAAAGCAATAAATCATGTTATGCAAGCTAAAAAAAAAGAAAAAGAAAAAAAAAAAGCTAGATAAAAGCTAGAAAGAGATTTAGAAGGTTAGGGGTTTGGATGATAGCAAAAAAGCTACACCAAAACCCTTAAACCCCAAATCCAAAGTGTAGAACCAAGGAAAGGAAGATTGGGTACAAAAGCAATACCTTGTGTTCTTGGTGAAGAGGGAAGAATTGAGAGACTTTGATGTGCTTTTTTTGGAGTGTTTTTGGGTTTTTTTTTTTTTTTTTTTTTTTTTTTTTTTTTTTTTTTTTTTTTTTTTTTGGTGTTTGGGAGAGAGAAAATAATGTAGAGAAGAGCTGGGCAGAAAGCAAATTTTGGAAAAATGTGTCCTCCTAGTCTGATGGGTGCCTGGGGCTATTTATAGCCCCGGGCACATTTTTCGAGGCAGTGAAATGCCGCTGGCCTCAAACCTCCTATGATCGGGCTGATCTTGACATCCTTAGATAGATTTTCATCTTCAATTTCTAAAAAGGTATGGAACTTAAAAATCCAACGGTTGGATCAAAAGTTATGGCTGTTGGAATTTGAGATGCGTCAATCGGCGTGTCATTCCGGTTTTCATGATATGTCAGACGTTCTAACTCTAATTTCAACCCATGAACAGTCATTGGAACAAGAACTGGATAATCTTTGTAATGGCATGGTTTCAACCCGTTTTGTCTGTCAAATCGAAGTTAGGGTTTCTAGGGCCCATTAGGAGTCAACTCCGGGTCAAACTTGGTTAAAGCTAAAAATTTTCCAGGATTTTGACCTTTGGTCAACCTAAGGCTAACTAGGGGCATTTTGGCTGAAAAAAGCACTTTGGGTGCTCCGATGTGTGAACGGGTTGCGCCACGCCATTCTGGATGTCCTCGTGGCCCTATAGAGAGAAAATGATATTTTTGGATTTTTTGGGGTCTAGCACATGAATCGAGGGTAGACAAAATACGACATCAACAATACACGTGATAGCAAAAGGGAAGATGAGCTTATCACGTGTAGTAGTATCCAAATACATATCTAGAATAGATGTGATGAAGTGAGAGGGAAAGTCAATAGAAAAGTCCTCTAAAAGAGACAAAAGAAAGTAAGCACGAGGCTCAGTAATGAAGTTATAGTGAGACAAAAGAGTAAGAGTAAATATCATCACCATATTAAGGAATCTTGGGCCTTTTGCAAAGCTCGAGCATGGGGTGTTTAGCTTACCACCCCATATGGAAGAAGTCTCACAGAAGTGAGAGAGAAGCTCGTCTCTAGACACAGTTCGTAGACGATCATAGCCAGGGTAGTCAGGATGCACTACCCTAGGAACATGTAGTACCTCAAATATAAGATCTAGGGTAATTACGATACGTGTACCTCTAAATGTAGTAGCAAAATGAGGTACAGAGGTATCAATGCCGTGTATATTGGAGTAAAACTCTTATGTAAACACGACGAGACACCTCAAGGGTCTCTCAAGAAGAGATTCCCAACCCCGAGTCTGAATGATAGCGAGGAGAGGAGTATCGGTGAAATCCAAAAGGATAACCTGGCGTTTCGAATGAACGTCACATTTCTGGAAGTTCTTTGAGAAGTCCTTTAGTGCCTTCTCATCCCAGAATTGAATGTGGAGGGGGACGAGAGGATCAGAGGAAGAAGACCCAGAACCTTGAAGAGGATTCCGAGCTGGAGTGGATTTGCACGCTTTAGGTGCCATAGCACAGTCCATGAGAGAGAGAGAGAGAGAGAGAGAGAGAATAGAACACATCACAAACCAGAATATGAAAGAAAAGAAAGGACGTATGCATGAAAAATGCATGAACATGTGATGTGCAAAATTTAAAAGCATCATAGGCAAGAACCCAATCCAAACCTACTAGCACTCAATCAACAATAATCAATCACACATCTAAAATGCATCAAACATTGTTATAATGCAATGAGAATGCAATGCATGAGCATATAACATCAAATCAACAAAACCCAACCTAACCTAAAAATTTCACAAAAGTTTCAAAAACCCCAAAAATTTTCAAAATCCCAAAACCTAGGTCTAAAATGCATGAATGCATGTAAATGAAGGGATTAAGAACACTCACCAAGTGATTTGGGCTAGATCTAGACCGAAAATAGAGTGGATATAGTGATTTGAGTGAAAGGAAAGTGTTTGGGCCGAGAGAGAAGAGATTTCTATGAAGAGAGAAGTGAAAAAGTGAGATCTAAATCGCGCCTCAGCTTTAAATATAAAACACAGCTCGATGGATCGAGGATTCTATCGAGATCTGTCGAGCACTAAATCTTGACAGAAATGAATTTGTTGAGGTGTTGTCGAGGATCTGTCGACGGAAAAATTCACCTCGATGGATTGAACAATCTATCGAGAATCTATCAAGCAGGCAGAAAGAAAAGAAATTTGGCTTGATGGATTGAAAGAGCTGTTGAGATTCTATCGAGAAGAAACCCAGAAATCTTGATGGATCGAGAAGCTGTTAAGATGCTATCAAGAAGGCAAAGAGTACAGGAATTTTGCTTGATGGAGATCTATTGAGGAGCTGTTAAGCTTGAAGAAAGAAGGTTTTACAAGGAGGGAAAAACACACAAAGATGAATGCAACCAACAAGCTACTCAACCAAAGATCTAACCAACATATTAAGCTCTCAAAACATCTCTCAACATATATGCAAAGCATAGATAAATCCAAAACACACACACACACACACACACTAAGCAAGTCTAACCAATTTTAGATTTCAAAAACAAGTTAAAACAGTTTAGTGAGCATATATTAACACATGTATTCCTTGTGATGGCCAAATCACATTGTACCTGCACATGTATCAAAAGTAGCAAAGAGTTTGCGCGTTATGTGTGAAAACGTAGCAAGAGTGCATAAGTGTCTCATATTATGAAGATTTGAAATTAGAGAAAATCAAATACACTCATACACAATCATAACTGCTTGATGGGGACTATCACCTTCAAGTTACATCCTATAACTCCCATATCTCCTAGAAACACACTTGCAATTTTATTAAAAGCATTTTGATTCTTTTTACTTTTATTTTTCTTTGCATATTTTTCTTTTTGGGCATAGCATACATGGACATATAAGAGAGAAAAGAAATACCCATTTATTTCAGCTTAAAAATTTCAATTTTGTTGTGCCTAAGCACACAAATGTTATTCATGATTGGCGAGCTTTAGTGGTGAGATGGTTATTTATGCATTTCTCTTAGGATTTTCTAGTCCTTCCCGTCAAAAAGAATGATATGAGTATGAGATATAAGAGACAATCTTAATTGTACTCATCACAAACACGAGCCATAAAGCTCACTTGCTTAGTTGTGCATTGAGATGCTCATCTAGGCTACAAGAGATACAAAGTTTAGAAAGCTTTGTTTCAATGGCCATCCAAGGTGCACAAGTACCAATATACACAAACAAACACTATTTTTATATTTTTCAATTTTTTTTTAAATTTTTATGAAAAGCAAAATAAAAAATAAAATATAAACAGAAAAACAACCAAACAACCAAACAAAAAGCATAAATTAGATGCAAATGCATGAGAAAGGAGTAGAAAGAGGAGAGATCACTCCATGGAGATTACACCAATGTTTTGGTGTAAGAATTCAAAACGTTTGCTATCAAGAGGCTTAGTGAACAAATCGACCTTCTGATCATCAGTGTGAATGAACTCAAGAGTAAGTATGCCATCTTCTACAAGCTCTTGAATGAAGTGGTGTCATATCTCTATATGTTTTGTTCGAGAATGTTGAACATGATTTTTAGAGATGTTAATGGCATTCGTATTGTCACAATAAATGGTAAAATGTTCTTGACGAATACCATAATCAAGGAGTTTTTGCATCCACAGAAGTTGTATGCAACAGCTACCGACAACGATGTATTCAGCCTCAGCAGTGGATAATGAGATGAAATTATACTTCTTACTCATCCAGGAGACAAGATTATTACCCAGCTAAGACATCATTTGTGTCCTTGCTATACCATTCTCCGAAATCAGCAATGGCTTTGACATATTTTACAATTATTTTAAAACAATCATATGAGACTTTTTGGGGTTTGCCTGATATCTAGCACACACTCCTACATTGTAACTAATGTCAGGTCTACTAGCAGTAAGGTAAAGGAAACTACCTATCATGCTTCTATATAAAGAAGAATCAACACTTTTGCCTAACAAGTCAACAGTGAGTTTAACATTAGGGCTCATGGGGGTTCTAATAGGACTAGCAGATTCCAAACCAAACTTTTTCACAAGACTTTTGGCATATTTAGATTGAGATATGAATATACCTGACTCTTGCTAACGAATTTGCAATACAAGGAAGTGATTCAACTCTCTAATCATGCTCATCTCGAACTCGGCTTGCATAAGCTTTGAGAAGTCATGAGCAAGTTCATCCTTTGTAGACCCAAAGATGATATCATCAACGTAGACTTGAGCTACTATCAATTCACCATTCTCCTTTTTGATATAAAAAAAAAAAAAAAAAAAAAAGTTTGATCAACTTGTCCTCTTATGAAGCCATGTGAGACCAGGTATTCTGTAAGCCGGTCATACCAAGCCCGGGTGCTTGCTTTAGTCCATATAGAGCCTTCTTAACGTACAACACATGATCCAGAAAGTTTCGATCAATGAATCCTTTAGGCTGAGCAACATAGACATCTTTTTTAAGAAAACCGTTGAAGATTGCAGTCTTCACATCCATTTGGTAAAGAGTGAACTTTAGGTGGCAAGCGAGGGCTAGGAGAACTCTAATGGATTCCATGTGAGCTATAGGAGCAAATAATTCATCAAAATCCACTCCTTCCACTTGAGAGTATCCTTGAGCCACCAGACAAGCCTTGTTGCTGATTACATTTCCTTCCTCATCAGTTTTATTGCGAAATATCCACTCTGTACCAATGATGTGCTCTCCTTCTGATCTAGGTACCAGGGTCCAAATATCATTCATTTGAAACTTGAGCAGTTCATCATGCATGGCCTCAACCCAGCTTTTATCCTGGATGGCACCCTTAACCTTAGTGGGTTTAACTTGCGACAAATAGCACGAATAAGACACAAAGTTAGCAACACATTTATCAACTGTACGCTTTCTTAGTATAAGTTTGTTCATATTTCCCATAATAACTTCAAAAGGGTGATTTAACTTGATCCTTGAGGAAGTTCTTTTCTCTTCATGAGATTCAGGCTCAGGTGATGTAAGAATATCTGTTGAGACTTCTACAACACTTGGAGTACTTGGAGAAACAAGCTATTGATCAACTTCTTCTTGAACTACCTTAGGCTTTGAAGGAAGAATTGCCTTAGATATTTCCTCACTACTTTTCTCAAAACTAGAATTTGAAGCTTCATCAATAACAACATTGATAGTTTCCATCACCTTCCTGGTTCTTTTGTTGTACACCCGATAAGCTTTACTTGTGGAGGAGTATCCTAGAAATATTCCTTCATCGCTTTGGGCATCAATTTTCCCACATTTTATCTATCCTTAAGGATGAAACAAGGACTTCCAAAGATTCTCACATTCAGCTTTCTTCCCTTCCACAATTCATAGGGAGTCTTCTTTGTACCAGGTCTGAAATATACCCTGTTAACCATATGACATGCTATGTTGACTGCTTCTCCCCATAAATTTATGGCCACATCTTTATTGTGTAACATGGCTCTAGCCATCTCCTGAATGACTTTGTTCTTTCTTTCTACTACACCTTTTTGCTAAGGAGTAACAAGAGCAGAGAATTCTTGAAATATGCCAGATCTAGTGCAAAAAGATTCCATGTATGAGTTCTCAAATTCTTTACCATGATCACTGTGAATTCAATCAATCTTCATGTTCTTCTCATTTTGCAATCTTGTACACAAAGCTTCAATGTGCTTAGGAGCATCTGACTTGGATCTTAAAAGAATGACCCAGGTGTATCTGGTGAAATTATTTACTACAGCCATGATGTATCTCTTTCCTCCAAGAGATTTGGTTCTAGTTGGACCCATGAGATCTAGATGTAGTAGCTCCAAAGGTCTAGATGTAGTTGATGTTTGAGTGCCTGGATGTTTTGCTTTTGTCTATTTCCCAGGCTAAGACAGTCCACACATAACATTGCTAACCCTGCTGAGCTTTGGTATTCCCAACACTGATTCATGCTTAGATACAATTCACAGATATTTGTAGCTAGCATGTCCCATCCTTTGGTGCCACAAGTCTTCATTTGGCAAACGAATACTATGACACACAATGTCAGCATCAGGTACTAATCCATAGCAGTTATCTAGAGTGCGGACTCCGCTTATAAGTTTCTTACTAGATTCATTCAAAATGAGAAATTTCCCTTTTGAGAATAGCACCATGAAGTCTTGATCATAGATCTGACTTATGCTCAACAAGTTCACTCTCAAACCTTCTACATACAATACACTTGTAATGTCTGGCAGTCCAGGTAGAGAGATGGTTCCCTTCCCTTTTATTTGTGATTTGTTCCCATCACCGAAAATGACATTTCCACCTTTCTTAGACTCGAAAACCTTAAAGAGAGTACGGTCTCCAGTCATGTGTCTCAAGCATCCACTACCAAGGTACTACAAACATGTGTCCATTACTTTAAGCGCAGACTTTAGTATAAAGCACACTTAATGCTTGCTTGATAGATTAGTAGGAATGGTTTTCTCTTTCAGCTGCCATTTTTTAAAAAAAAAACCTTTAATTTTTACCCTTCTTAGATGAACTCCTTTACACATTTTAATTTTGAGATAGTCTAGTTTCTTCTTTGCCAAACTAAGACCTTTTTCAACAATCATCAAGATAGCTTTCAAATAACTTTTAGACTTGCATTTCCTGATACACTCAATCAAATGCAGATTAGAAAAGCAAAATGTATTTGAAGTAAAAAAATCTTTTTATGTCGCTTGTAGCCATGACAACAGGGGTCAATGGATCACACAGCAAAGATTAAACCTAATTAGAGTGTGCCCGCTGTAATACCACTTGATAGGGCAAAAATGTATTGACCCCTTTGTAAATTAATTAATTACCCAAGTTAATTAATTAGTCAAATTATATGCAATGGCATGGGAGCACAAACAAATCACCAAATAACTAAATGCAATGGAAATTAAATTTGACACATGTGATTTGTTTACGAATGAAGAAAACCACCAAGGCAAAACCCCATCGGGTGATTTTAAGGTCACCACTCCCGAAAATCCACTATTATCAATCACAAGTAGTTACAAGTATAAGGAATCTTACCAAACCCTTGGCCTATCCCAAAATACCAACCTACAGTTGAACCCTTACTCTAATACCCAATTGGACTAGTATTGCAGCAACAATCTCTCCATTCAATGCACGAATCTCAATACGTGACTAACCAATGATGCACGGATCCCAGTACATGACTAACACACCAACTTGAAGAAGATTGTTGGCTGCAAAGTTCATCAGTTCATCAACAATGAAGATCAGGAAGCTTCTTAGTCACAAAACCCTTGGCGTAAAGACGCAGTAGCTTCTACAAAAAGAATAATGAACTAGGCCACCTTTGCATTTGGTCACACAATGCATGAATTATTTTTGCACCAGCACTTGACGGACTTTAAAATAATCCTTATGTATGTCTAGGGTTGTGAGAAAAGAAACCTTACACAAATACATAAGAGTATGCGTGTAATCAGATCCGAAAAGTTTGATTTCATAATTCTTGACAAACACAGCTTGTGTCGAACTTCTGTCGAGCTTCAACATTAAATCTCGATAGAAATGATTCTGTCGAGACTTTTGCCGAGTTTTAATGATCAACACTTCCTTCACTTGTTTTTTGGTCAGATTTGCATGGCTTCAATACCTAATTAACACTTGTTTCTTGAAGTACTAAACCCATCATAGATCTACCCAATTGCAAGTAAAGTACGTTTTGTCAAAGGATTAGCCAATTACATATAATATGACCCTAACAGATAAGTAGAGATAAGCCAACCAGAAAATAATCTCTTATGTGGTTCAAGTAGTACTAAATGTCAACTACCTAGGATGCATTTATCTATCCATAGGATGCATAAACATAAGTAAGCACAATTAATCATTGTTAGCATCATTGAGCCATAACTTTCATTGTGGAGCCTTGATATCGAGTACCAAGAGAATCACACAGCTTAACTATTTTCTATTTAACACAATTTCTGCTAGATAAACATAAATTTACCAATTCCCAAAAAAAAAAAAAAAAAAAAAAGTACTCCCATCTCACTCCAGCAAATTCCAAAAAACAATACTTGCCTTATACTTCTAATAAAAGTAGCTATATGTCATCTAATCCCTGCCTATAACTCTTCAAGTCGAGCATGACAAGGACTAATCCGAGATAATCGTAATTGAAAGTGGATGCCAAGAGTTGCAACTTGTGATTGTTCTATGGATGAAATCTAAACCAAAATTCAGTAAGGAAAATTCTTGTAATGGCCTTCTCTTGGCTGAATGTGTTAAATGAGAACTTTCCATTGTACCTACCAAATCCACTTCCACAAACTCCTCCAAATGGGAGGGTATCAGGCTATCAACTGCACACTACACATAGCCAGATGCAAGCCTTTAGGGTTCATTTAGTTGGAGGGATGGAAAAGTGAGAGGATAGAAAATGGTGGGAGGATGGAAAAGATTTTAATTTCTCTCATTTTTGTTTGGTTGAGAGTGGAAAAATGGAAGGATGGATAAATTGAGTTTGTATAAATTTACTCATGTACCCTAGTTAAAAAATGATGGTCAATTAAAACATAAAAGTGACCCCAAAAAAAAAAAAAAAAAGCAATCATCCAATTTATTAAAAAAATAAAAATCATGTCTAGTTAAACAAAAAAAAAAAAAAAAAAAAAAAGGAAGAAGGCAATGTCTAGGAAAGGAAAAGAAAAAAGCAAAAAAAAAAAATTGGGAGATGCAACATGCCTAGGAAAGGAAAAGAAAAAAAGAAAAAGAAAAAGAAAATTGGCCGAGGCAACGTGCCAAGGAAAGGAAAAGAAAAAATTGGTAGAGGCCACATGCCAAGAAAGGAAAAGAAAAAAAAATGGCAGAGGCAATGTGCAAGTGCACAAGGGCATTTTCATTCATTAAGCAGCTCAATTTTCTCCCTTCAGTTTTCTCTCCATTTTAGGACGAAAATTTTTTAGTGGGCCAAAAGAGAAAACATCTAGGTCCTACCATTTATTTTCCACCCAACCAAACATACTCCAAAAAAGTTTTTCTTCCCATTTTCTCTCCAAAGTTTTCCTTCCATCCTATTTTACCTCCAAACAAACACTCCCTTAGATTGAGAATAGAGAAGCTATAAGCATTAAGGACTATTATTCTGTTTTTTGGCCTTTATAATGAAGTGTAGTTTAATATTCACTCATTAAGCACAGATTACACGGTTTAGTTTACTTGAGAAACTAAAAGTATTGTAGCCAATTGACTTATTGATAACATACTTGAATAATTGTATTGTTGAATGTCACGCTTCCAGATGATATTTTATTTTTGGTGAAGCAATATATAGCCAGTGCTTTAGGCCTTGAATTCATAAATTGTATATTGTCTTCAATCTTCTCCAGTTGTCAAACCAAGCAAAGAATCACTATAAAAGTGTAGAGAAAACGTTCTGTTTGGAGTTGGCAGAAAAGTGAGGTTTTACGCCACCAATGAGGAGCTACCACGTCAGATATTCAATGAGGCCTCAGTATACTCTATCACACAGGATTGTAGCTCAAATAAAACCAAAATCACCAAAAAGAACATGTTCAGAAACCCTTACCTGGAGAAAACAGCACCAGCACCAACGCCTCCTCTCCTCTGACCAACGGACCTCCTCCTTGCAGCTGGAGCCGCTGCGACGTCATTCTAAGCCGGTGCCCACGTACCCAAATACTGTGGTTTGTTCCAATTAATCCTTTATTGTTTGATTAGTTATCTCCCCAATATTTAAGTTTCAAAATTTTGATGGGTTTGGTTTTTTGGACGTTAATCACTTGCTTTTGTATGGGTTTTGCTGTATTTTGGTACCTTGGTGCATTTGATTGGATTCCAAAGTGGTTAAGTTCAACCCTAAATAAATCTGATTTGTCTATTATGAGAATCTTGTTTTCTTGTTTCAGCTAATTTTGTTTGGGTTTCAAATCATGATTTTTTTTTTTAGGATGAAACTTTTCG